>NW_007252914.1:420945-423838 GCF_000164805.1 Carlito syrichta | reverse complement strand
ACCATGCCCAGTTAATTTTTTATTTATTGTAGAGATGAGGTCTCACCAAGTTGCCCAGGCAGGTCTCGAACCTGCGGACTCAGACAATCCACTCACCACAGCCTCCCAAGGCGCTGGATTACAGGCTGAGCCACCGAGCCCGGCTTATATTTACTTAAAAAAAAATTTTCCTGCAAAAGAATGCTTAACTTAAACTTCTTAGTATCTTGAAAAAATTTTAGAGACTACTATGGTGAAAGGGTGTATATTTCCAATTGTTCTCTTCTTGTTTGGGACTATTTGTTCAACCTCCTCACCAACATGACATATGAAGATTTTTTAAGAGATTACAACTGGTGTCATGATTCTAATTATCTGTTTAATAACCATGAAATTTGGTCAGTACTAAAAGGAATTTAGAAAGCATGTGTAATAATTTTTTTCCATAGAATTTCCTTCTTGAAAATACGCATGGTATATATATTTTTATATATATTTATTTATTCATTTTTTAATTTTAAAGATGTGGGGTAGCTATATATGTTAATAATTATAAATATAGCAATAGCAACACCTTCTGCGTGTTTATGTGGCATTTACCTTGGGCTAGTCTTTGCACTAAGTATTTTACTAATGCTTTAGTCATATAATTCTAATAAACCAGTGCAATGAGTATTATATTTATATATATTTTTTACAGTGAGGGTCAGAGACATTCATCAAAATTTCCAAAGTTACGCAACTACTAAATAGTAAACTTAGGATTCAAACTTTTACAAAGTCCTATTCTAAGGCTAAACTTTTCCTCTCAAGTTCAGATAAATTTAAATTCTAGACTCACACAGTCCCCTTATAAAGTCTCCCCTTGCCACTCTGTTAAGAACCAAAGGGTTCCTGAACAGAGATGGATGTTCTTTGTTCATGATTTCCCAAGGACTGGGTCAATGAATTGTTTTATAGAAATAATCTTGTGGGTGAAGAAACATGACCGTGAGTTGAGGCCCACACTGATCATGTGTTATATTGAAACTATGCTCAGATCTCTGGGAAGATTTGCTCTTTCAGCCACTTTTTTAGTACAAAACACCATATGTATTATGCTGTCATCAGAGCCATCCTCGGTGATAATTGCAACATGCCAGCCATGAAACACCCAGCCCTGGCTCCCATGGCCTACTTCTGAAAGGAACTGCATGGCTTTACAATTATCACTCAGACTGGCAGGGAGAAGGGGAGGGTGGGGAGCAGCAGGGGAAGAGATCTTTTCAATCTGGATGAACAGATCAGCTGCCTTGGATGCCATGCTGTGCTGGCCAAGACAGGTTCCTGTGACATCATGCCCGCACTCTCATACTGTCAGCAAAATTCCCTGAAGACAACAGCTGGTGCTTCTTCTCACTCCATGCTGGAATGTGTGCCAGTTCCTCCTTTCCGTGAGGCTGGTCTTCTCCTCTCTACTCCTGAAGTCCCCTCCCTCACCCAAGAGACTGGGTTCTATGAACACGAGGATGCTGGAAGAACTCGTTTTCATGCCAGTTAGAGGACCATGGATGAGGTGGCCCCAAACAGGCATTTCCAGAGCTTCTCTAGCAAGGTGCTCCCACAGGTCCTAGGTGGACAGAGACATAGACAGGTCTCTTTCACCCTTGAGCCAGCAGGAAGCGGTACTCTGAGACCTGAGCCCTAGAAGCCTCTTCCATTTTTCCCTGGTGCTATTTATATATTATCACTTCCCATGTGTGCTGAGATGTAAAAGACTTTGGGAAGTATAGATAAAATAGTTGGGAAAAACTTAAAGATTATTATAGTTATCAGTAAATAGCATATCATTACATAACAACAATATAAAAGTACAAAGAAGTTCAAGGATAGCTAAATTCTGATTTCCTAGAAAATAGAAAAAGCATTCCAGATATCTAAATGCTACCTCTTAATTACTCATTTTGTGATAAGACTGTAATTATGTCCAAATAACCAGAAAGTTCAAATGTCCAGGGTTTCATGGTTCAAAATGCAGTTTCTTAAGCATAACCCTAGGGTACTAAGAGATTCTTTTTTTTTTTTTTACTATGAGATTCTTTTTTGTTGTTGTTGTTGTTGTTACAAATATTTTAGTTTTTGGTTTTTTTGTTTTTGTTTTAACTTTTAATTTTTTTAATTTTAAAGATGTGGGGTTAGGTTAGGTATACAAATGTCCATTATGCAGGTATCCTTGTTGATGAGGTGTGCCCCCCTTCCCCGGGCAGATTCCCACTATGGTCAATCCCACTTCCCATCCCCCTCCTGGCAGTTTCCCGCTACTGCCAATCCTTTTCTTATAGTATTATGATAATTGTTCAAGGTCCACCTATGAGTGAGGACGTGTGGTACTCAGTTCTTTGTTTCTGTGAAAGACCACTCTTTTTTATAGTGATTTGAGTTCTGCTGGGTATATTCCCAGTAGGGGGATTGTGGGGTCATATGGAAGGTCAATTTTTAGATCTTTTAGGAATCACCACACTGTTTTCCACAGAGGCTGTACTAGTTTACACTCCCACCTACAGTGTAGAAGTGTTCCCTTTTTGCCACATCCTTTCCAGCATCTGTTATCTTTTGAGTTATTGATGATGGCCATTCTGACTAGAGTTAGGTGGTTTCTCAGTGCAGTATCTGTTGGCTGCTTGTACGTTTTCTTTTGAGAACTGTCTATTCTTATCTTTTGCCCACTTTGTAACGGGGCTGTTTGTTTTTTTCTTTTTGGCACATTTGAGTTCCTTGTAGATCCTAGATATTGAGCCTTTGTCAGACAGAGTTGGCAAATATTTTCTCTCAGTCTGTGGGCTGTCTCTGTGCTCTTGGTGGTTTCTTTGGCTTTGCAGAAGCTTGTCAGTTTGATGAGGTCCCACTTGTCTATCTTATCTCTTATGGCATGGGC
>NW_007252914.1:325054-419984 GCF_000164805.1 Carlito syrichta | reverse complement strand
TTGCATCTCCGTGATGATTAGTGAGGTTGAACATTTTTTCATGTGTCTGTTGGCTGCTCGTATGTCTTCCTTTGTGAAGTGTCTGTTCATATCTTTTGCCCATCTTATAATGGGGTTGTTTGTTTTTTTCTTTTCAGCACATTTTAGTTCCTTATAAATCCAGGATGTTAAGCCTTCGTCAGATCTGGTGTTGGCAAATACTTTTTCCCAATCTGTAGCCTGTCTCCTTGCTCTCTTGATGGTTTCTTTGGCCTTGCAGAAGCTTGTCAGTTTAATAAGGTCCCACTTGTCTATCTTCTCTCTTATGACCTGTGGGTTTCAGGTTTTGTTCAGGAATTGGATGCCAGTTCCGATTTCCATGAGGGTATTTCCTTCATTTTCTAAGGTTCTTATGGTTTGAGGTTTTACATTTAGGTCTCTGATCCATTTGGAGTTAACCTTTGTGCATGGGGATAGATAGGGGTCCTGTTTCAATCTTCTGCATGTGGTCAGCCAGTTTTCCCAGCACCATTTACTGAATGGGTTCTCCTCTCCCCAGTGGTAGATGGTGAAGGCCTTGTCGAAGATGAGTTGGTTGAGAAATTGAGGTTTTGCTTCTGGAATCTCAATTCTATTCCATTGATCTATATGCCTGTTCCTATACCAATACTAAGCTGTTTTTAATGATTGCAGCTTTATAGTAAAGTTTGAAGTCTGGTAATATGATACCAGCTGCTTTGTTTTTTTGGCTGAGGATTGTTCTGGCTATTCTTGGACGTTTGTGTTTCCATATGAATTCCTGTGTTGTCTTTTCTAGGTCTGAGAAGAATGTTGCTGGTAATTTGATGGGTATTGCATTGAATTTGTAGATTGCCTTAGGTAAGATGGACATCTTCACAATGTTGATCCTTCCAATCCATGAGCATGGGATATTTTTCCACTTATTTGTGTCATCTTTGATTTCTTTCAGCAGTGTTGTGTAATTTTCATTGTAAAGGTCTTTCATGTCTCTGGTTAGGAAGATGCCAAGGTATTTCTTTTTTTTTTGTGGCTATTGTGAATGAAATTGTGTTTTTTATTTGGGTTTCTGTTTGTTTATTATTGGTGTAGAGAAATGCGATTGTCTTTTGTACATTTATTTTGTATCCTGAGACTTTGCCAAAGGACTTTATCAGTGTAAGGAGGTTTTTGACAGATTCTCTTAGGTTTTCAAGGTACACAATCATATCATCTGCAAAGAGGGATAACTTGACTTCCTCTTTTCCCATTTGGATACCTCCTCTTCTCTGATTGTTCGAGCCAGGACTTCCAATACTACGTTGAACAGGAGGGGTGAGAGTGGGCATCCTTGTCTTGTTCCAGTTTTCAGGGGAAATGGTTCCAATTTTTGTCCATTTAGGAGTATGCTGGCTGTGGGTTTCTCATAGATGGCTTTTACGATTTTGAGGTATGTTCCCTGTATGCCTAGATGTTCGAGGGTTTTTATCAAGAAGGGGTGCTGGATTTTATCAAAAGTTTTTTCTGCATCTAATGATATAATCATGTGGTTTTTGTTCCGACATCTGTTGATGTATTTAATTACATTTATGGTTTTACGAATGTTGAACCAGCCTTGCATCCCAGGAATGAAGTCTACTTGGTCATGATGGATGATTTTTGAGATGTATTGCTGAATTCGGTTTGCTAGGATCTTGTTGAGAATTTTAGCATCTATGTTCATCAAAGATATTGGCCTGTAGTTCTCTTTCTTTGTTGGATCTTTACCTGACTTGAGTATCAATGTGATATTGGCTTCGTAGAATGATTTGGGGAAAGTTCCATCTTTTTCAATTGCCTGGAATACCTTCAGTAGGATTGGTATCAGCTCCTCCTTAAATGTCTTGTAGAATTCTGCTGGAAAGCCAGCTGGACCAGGGCTTTTTTTGGTAGGACGTTTTCTTATTACATAGTCGATTTCCTTGATTGTTATTGTTCTATTTAGGGTCTCAATTTCTTCTTGTTCCAATCTAGGTAGGTTGTGTGATGTCAGAAAGTCCTCCATTTCCTTAAGGTTTCAAGTTTGTTTCCATACAAGTGTACGTAGTAGTCTCTAATGATCTTTTGTATTTCTTCAGGGTAAGATGTGACTTCATCTTTTGTGTTTCTGATTGTGCTTATTTGATTTTTTTCTCGTTTTTTTCTTGATCAGTCTAGCTAGGGAACCATCGATCTTGTTTATCCTTTTGAAGAACCAGCTTTTTGTTTCATTGACTTTTTTGTATTATCTTTTTGTCTTCTATGTCCTGGATTTGGGCTTTTATTTTGGTGATCTGAATTCTTCTGCTGAAATTAGGGTTTTTGTGGTCTTGCTTTTCCAGCTTCTTTAGGTGGCTTGTTAGGTTGTTAATTTGTGTTCCTTCCATTTTCTTCATGTGTTTGTAGGGATATAAATTCCCCTCTTACTACAGCTTTCAAGGCATCCCAGAGATTTTGGTAAGATGTTTCTTCATTTTCATTTGTTTCCAGGTATCTTTTGATCTCTGTTTTGATTTCATCATTGACCCAGAGTTGTTTAGCATCATGCTGTTTAGTGTCCATGTCTTTGTGTGTTTTGGGGGGACTTTGTTGGTGTCAATGTTTATTTTTATTTCACTGTGGTCCAAGAAGGTGCATGGTAGAATTTCAGTCCTTTTAAATTTGCTTATGCTTGATTTATGGCCAATAACGTGGTCGATCTTAGAACACGTTCCATGTGGTGATGAGTAGAATGTATATTCTGTGGTCTTTGGATGGAGTGTTCTGTAGGTATCAATTAAGTCCATTTGGTCCAAAGTCACATTGAGGTTCCAGATCTCCTTGCTGATTTTTTGTCCTGATGATCTGTCTAGGGTTGTGAGTGGGGTATTAAAGTCCCCAGTTATGATGGTGTTAGAGTCAATATCTTTCTTTAGTTTTCCTAGAAGTTGCTTTATGAAAGTTGGCACACCTATGCTGGGTGCATATATGCTTAGGATAGATATTTCTTGTTGATGGATTGAGCCTTTTATCATTATGTAGTGGCCTTCTGTATCTTTTTTGATTTTTAATAGCTTGAAGGGTATTTTGTCTGAAATTAAGATTGCCACTCCTCCTTTCCTTTGTTCCATTTGCCTGAAGTTTGTTTCCCATCCTCTTACTTTGAGTCTGTGGGTGTCCTTTCTAGTGAGGTGAGTCTCTTGAAGGCAATAGATTGTTGCCTGATGACACTTTATCCATTTTGCCATTCTATGTCTTTTCAGTGGTGCATTTAGTCCATTCACATTTAGGCTAATAATTGAAATGCAAGAGTTGATCCTTATCATAAGGTTCTTACAGAGTTGTTCCTGTTTGTTTGTTGTCTTTCTTTGGGTTCTAGAGTTGGCTCATGTGTGTTTTTAATCTTTTGCCTGTACTCTTGTGAAGAATATTGTTGTTCTTTTTTCTTTTTCTTCTGTGTTCAGTGCTTTCTTAAGTGTTTCTTGTAGAGGTGGTCTGGTGGCAGTGTAGGTTCTTAGGGATTGGATATCTGGAAAAGATTTCAATGCTCCCTCACTAATGAAGCTTAGTTTGGCTGGGTAGGTTATTCTTGGTTGAAATTGTTTCTCTTTTAGAACTTTGAAGATAGGGCTCCAGGCTCTCCTAACCTGAAGGGTTTCTGTGGATAAATCTGCTGCTATTCTAATTGGTCTTCCCTGGTAGGTAGTCTGGCCTTTTTCTCTTGCTGCCTTTAGGATTTTTTCTTTTATAGCTACTTTGTTTAGGCAAATTATTATGTGTCTGGGAGTTGGTCTTCTCATTTGTTTCTTGCAGGGGTTCTCTGAATCTCTTGTATTTGAATTTTTTCATCCTTGATGAGATAAGGGAAGTTTTCTTGAATGATTTCATGAAATGCTTGTTCCAGTGTGGCTTCCTTTTCTCTCTCTGCCTTAGGAAGCCCAATTACTCTTAGGTTTGATCTCTTGAAGTGATCATTCATCTCTTGCAGGTTTTGTTCTGTCTTTTTGAGCTTCTTTTCTATGCTTTTGACAGTTTGGGTTAGTTCTGTGTTTTGGTCTTTGAGTTCTGAGATTCTTTCTTCTGCTTGGCTGATTCTGCTTTCCATGCTTATTAGTCTGTTATTCATTTCCATCACAGTATTCTTTACTGCTGTTATTTCTGACATCAGCTCCTTCCTATTTTCCTCTTGTCTCTTCTCAATTTTTTAAATTCTCTCCATTAATGTCTTGATGTCTGGGTTTGTTGCATGTGACCAGTCATTCTGGGGGCTCATCATTGTTTGTGTTCCAGAATCTGTTTTCTCAATGTCTGATCTCCCAGGGGTCTGTGTGAGACCTATATTCTTCTTTTGGTTTTTCTTCATTTGTGCGGTTTCCCCCCTTCCTACTTTTTCCTTCCCTCCACATCACCGTCTTCTTTAATTCTGTTATTCATGGTAAAGGAATTGGTTTTACTTCTGTTTGTTCAATCTCCTATTCTTTATGTATGCCCTCTTACTTTGTTCAATTCTGGAGTTGCACTGTAGGTTGGGATTGGTCCTTTTTGCAGTCTTGAGATTTACTTAAGGGGGGAGCTGTGATTCAAAATCTATCTGCAGGTCCTGGTATTCGCTGGCAGGTGTGTGGATAATCTGGAACCCACTTCCCACTGCCTTGGAATCTGTCCATGCAGTGGGTCTGTAGGTTTACTCCCTGCAATAAAATGCTTTTAGCAGAGGGAAGAGAATGGAGCAGACAGTGGGTTGAAGAGGGGGTTGGAGAGATAGAGGAGTAAGGGGGAAAACAAACGTGTGCCAGCAAATGGAGAGAGAGACCTATACTGAAACAGATAAAAACAATAGACCACAGCTACTGATGAACCAACTCCCACACACAAAAAAAATAAAGCATACAGTGATGCTAACATACAAGCTAACCAACCACCTTATTGGTGTGCTGTTCCTCTATACAAAGATATGGTTTACAGAGAGAAGAAAAGAGAAAAAAAGGAAGAGGAAAAAAAGGAACAATACAGTAGGAATAGAATTAAGTCATTAAACTAACAGAATCAATGAAGCACACTCTGAGACTTTTCGTTTAGGTCCAATGTCCTTTCAGTTCTGATTTCTAGCTTTCTTTTCAAGCAGGTAAATTAGTTTGCAGTTAGGGTCAGTTGCCCCTGGTCTGCTGTGAAGGACAGTTCAGATTACCCTCCGTTCACCACTCTGGCCTATGTCTTTTTCAAGCTTGTTTCTCCCGTTTCAGTGTTGTTACCTTGAATCGCCAGCAGGTGGTGCTATCTCAGCAGCTCACCCCAGAGGGGGTGGGGCTGGACAGGAACCGGCAGAGACTGGAGATGGTGCCTGCCTCAGGGCACAGGCAGGAGACTCACAGCGGGCAGGATGTCTCGGTCACACGAGAGATGGCAGCGATCCCAGCAGATCTTCCCTGAAGAGGCTTCAAGGACTGAAGTCATGGATCGCCTCTGGCCCGGGTGGTGCGATGTGCTACCGGCGGTGGTGGTGGCGGCGGCGGCGTCTGCACTGCAGTGGCTGTCCAGTCCGCTGCGATGCCCCAGCGGTGGCAACAACCAAGCTCCATATGGAGAGCAGGCTGCGATTTTGGGGTCCGCAGTCCCTGGGGAGAGAGCCAGAGACCCACTGCAGTTCTCCTTTGCAGAGGGTTTCACAGACCAGTTTGCCTGTCGCCATCTTGCCAGAAGTCCTCTACTATGAGATTCTTAAGGGCCTCAGAATCACTGAAGATGAATATGTTTCCTGTCATTGTGGAGTATTTGATTGTCATCTAATGCATCATATAATTGTAATTCATTTATGATGTGACATTAGGATAATATTTTACAGTTTATCACTGTAAGCTTAGCTCTTCTGAGGTATTTTGACTGCAATTAAGATAAGCTACTAAATCCTCACTAATAAAACAATGATTACATCTTGTTTATAAAGTCTTAACCTGGTCACCCAGATCTCCTAACTTTGTTGTTTCTTCAAACTGCCATGCTCTTCTATTTAATAATCATTATTTTAAATTATTTTTTACTTTAAATAAGCATGGCAGGTTTAAAGATGCTATATCTCTGAAGAATGACATCTAAGGAAAAAGATTTTTTAAAAATCATCATTTATTCTTACTCATTAATTCTTAACTTCTCTCTGTCAATGCTTAACTTAAGTTGGCCGTTATCTCTGGACCATGAAGGAAATCAAAATATTTTATCCTAAAATATATTTCTTCGATATATTTTCAAATATCTTATGCAGGGCCAGCAAACAGAAGTGATCTTGCAAAGCTGTCTTTCATGGGGAAATATCACATCTGTAGAAAAATCTCCATTAATGCAGCCATAGGTCCACTTTCTATGCCTTTCCCAGATCTAGGAGAAATTGAGAGTCTGACACTTTAAAAAATCTCATAAGAACCACTATCTTTTCTCTCTAAGGCAGGCTTCATCTATATTATGAGGCCAACTCTGCTAGCCAATCTTCTTCCCCCACCCCCATCACAGCCTGTTTTGCAACTAAACTTGGTTTACTAACATAATCTATTTTTAGTTATGTTCTGAGTCTGTGTTCTTTCTGTAACCTCAGAGTGGTATATAGGCTGCTCTATCTTATGGCTGGATTGGATCTTCATTCTGAAGATTCCTGTGTATACATATAAAAAAATGTGTATGCCTTTTCTCCCATTAATCTGTCTCATGTTAGTGGTTTCCCTGCCCAAACCTTTAGGGGGCAAATAGCCTATTGCCTCCCTAACTACAATTAAACATTTATTTTCTTCATTCTAAAACATGATCATTCCTGGGAATTTGTACGTAGGTTCCTACTTCTACATAACAATTTAGACAAAAAGGCAACCCACTATGGCATTCATTTGACTGCTTGTCCAAAACCAATATTTCTATCATTCTATTGGGGTCACCAGTCTTCCTTTATTTACCCAACTACAAGTGTTGGGACAAACTCATATTAGTATGCACTGTATACACAATATTTTCTCCAACGTTCTTAAATCTTTCTCCAATCTTCTTAAATCAAGGTTTCTTATGCTCTACTTTCAAATAAAATTTTTTCTCCAACTCTTCCTTTCAGCATTCAGAAACCCACCTTCTAAATTATGTTTACAAGTCACTTGTATGGTATCATGTTCTAAGTAACCAACAACCTGCCTAGAGCAAACACTTGGCTAACAAAATCTTAATTTACATTATAACTTTTCTCTGAAAGTGCTAGTGTTCAAGAGCATTGCTAAATAAAGATTTTAAAGTACCTCACACATTGATGCTCAACAAGTATTAAAGTACATATATTTGATATTTCTTTTGCTGTCAACCAATTAAAAATTATTAGAATGTGGCATCCTATACTGAGAACAACAGACAGATCATCAAGGCAGAAAGTCAACAAAGAAACATTGAACTTAAACTGGATAGAAGAAATGAACCCAGCACACCTTTATAAAACATTCAACACTTAAACTGTGAAATATGCATTTTTCTCATCAACATATGGAATATTTTCCAACATAGACCACACGATAGACCACAAAACAAGTCTCAGTGAGTTCAAACAAAAAATCAAAATAATATTAAATACCTTCTCAGACCACAGTGTAATAAAACTAGAAATCAAACCCAGGGAGAACCCTCAAGATCCACACAAATACATAGAAATTAAACAATCTGCGCCTGAATGATTTTTGGTTCAACAGTAAAATCAAAATGAAAATTTAAAAATTTTTCAAAATGAGTGACAAGAACACAAGTTATCAAAATCTTTTAAGATACAGCCAAAGCTGGTCCTCAAGGGAAAATTTATGGTGCTTAAAGCTTACATCAAAAATACCAAAAGATCACATATTGACAGTCAAATGTTCTCAGGGAACTAGAAAAACAAGAAAGAAAAAAAAAAAACCCTCCAAAGCTAGCAGAAGAAAAGAAATAACAAAGATAAGAGCAGAACGAAACAAAATTACAACATAGTCCCAAAACAGAAGGATCAATGAAACAAAAAGCAAGTTCTTTGAAAAAATAAACAAAACTGATAGACTATTCCCTAGATTAAGAAGAGAGAAGATTCAAATTAGCTTAATCTGAAATTAAAATGTACACATTACAACTGATACCAGAGAAATACAAAAGATCATTCAAGATTATTACAAACATCTCTATGCAAATAAACTAGAAAATATAGAGGAAAAGAATAAATTTCTGGAAACGTACACTCCCTCAACCTTGAATAAGGAAGAAAGAAAAACCCTGAACAGTCCACTAATGAGTAGCAAGATTGAATCAGTAAAAAAAAAAAAAAAAAAAAACAAAAAACAACCAAAAAAAAAAAAGCCTAGGATCAGAGAAATTCACCACTACATTTTATCAGACTTTTCAAAGAAGAACTGGCATCAATCCTACTGAAACTAGTCCATAAGACTGAGAAGTAGAGACTCTTCCCTAACTCATTCTATGAAGCCAGATTCACCCTTATACTAAAGCCAGGAAGAGACACAACAAAAAAAGAAAACTACAGACCGATATCCCTGACAAATATAGATGCAAACTTCTACAACAAAATACTAGCAAACTGAATCCAACAGCACATAAAAAGACAATTTCCCACTGTCAAGTGGGTTTCATTCCAGAGATGCAAAGATGGTTCAATCTATGCAAGTCAATAAATATGATTCACTACATAAATGGGATTAAAAACAAAAACTATATAGCCATTTCAATAGATGCAGAAAAAACATTCAATAAAATCCAGCATCCCTTCATAATAAAAATCCTCAACAATGTAGTCATAGAAGGAATTCACTCAAAATAGAAAAGCCATATATGACTAACCTACAGCCAACATCACACTGAATGGGGAAAAATTGAAAGCACTCCCCCTCAGAATTGGAACAAGACAAAGATGACCTCTTTTACTACTTCTATTCCACATATTTATGGAAGCCTTAGCCAGATTAATCAGGCAAGAGAAAGAAACAAAAGATACCCAAGTTGGAAAAGAGGAAGCCAAACTGTCTCTGTCTGCTGATAATATGATCTTATACCTAGAAAACCCCAAAGACTCCTCCAAAAAACTCTTGGACTTGATAAATGAATTCAGTAAAGTCTCAAGTTACAAAATCAACACACACAAATCAGTAACAGTGCTATATACTAATAATAACTAAGCTGAGAATTAAATCATGAATTTAATCTCATTTACAATAGTTACCACCCCCTCCCAAAAAAACCTAGAAATATATTTAACCAAGGAGGCAAAAGACCTCTACAAGGAGAACTACAAAACACTGATGAAAGAAATCATAGAGAACACAAACAAATGGAAAAACATTCCATGCTTATGGATTGAAAGAATCAACATTGCTAAAATGACCTTATTACCCAATATTACCTAAAGCAAACTACAGATTCAACATAATTTCTATCAAATTATCAACATCATTTTTCATAGAATTAGAATTAAAATTCATCTGGAACCAAAAAAGAGTCCCAATAGCCAAAGCAATTCTAAACAAAATGAACAAAGTTGGAGGCATCACATTATCTGACTTCAAATTATATTACAAGGCTATAGTAACCAAAACAGCATGGTACTTGTACAAAAGTAGACACATAGAAAGCATACACTGGGGAAAGGACACCCTATTCAATAAATGGTGCTGAGAAAACTGTATAGCCACAGCAGAAGAATGAAACTGGATCCTTGTCTCTCACCCTGTCTCAACTCAAAATGGATTAAATGCTTAAAATGTAAGACCCAAAACCATAAAAATTCTGGAAGAAAACCTAGGAAAAACTTTTCTGTACATTAACCTAGATGAATAATTTATATATAAGTCCCCAAAAGCAAACACAACAAAGACAAAGACAAACAAGTGGGGCTTAATTAAGCTAATAAGTTTTTGAGTAGTTAAAAAAAAAATCAACAGAGTAAATAGGTAACTTACAGAATGAAAGAAAATATTTGCAAACTAGACATCTGACAAAGGACTATTAACCAGAATCTACAAGGAGCTCAAACAAATCAGCAAGAAAAAAAATAGCATCATTAAAAAGTGGACAATCAACATAAACAAACATCTCTCAAAAGAATATAGACAAATGGCCAACAAATGTGAAAAATGCTCAATATCACTAATCACCAGGGAAATGCAAATTAAAACACAGTGACACACACCACCTTACCCCAATCAGAATGGCCATTATTAAAAAGTAAAAAAACAACAACAAAAACAAATCAATAGATTTTGGCATGGATGAGGTGAAAAGGGAACACTTATACCCTGTTGGTGAGAATGTAAATTAATATAGCCTCTATGGAAAACAGTATGGAGATTTTTCAAAAAACTAAAAATAGATCTACTATTTGATCCAGTAATACCACAACTTGGTATCTACTCAAAGGAAAACAGATCATTATACAGAAAAGACACTAGCACTTTATTATAGCACAACTCACGGTTGCAAAGATTTAGAATCAACCTAAGTGCCCATTGACTGATCAGTGACTAAAGAAAATGTGGTATAACTATATCATGGTATACTATTTGGTCATAAAAATAATGAAATAATGTATTTTGCAGCAACTTGAATGGAATTGGAGGTCATTATCCTAAGTAAAGTAACTCAGAAATGGAAAAGCAAATACCACATGTTCTCACTTAATTGTGAGAGCTAAGCTATGTGTCTACAATGGACACTAGAGACAGAGGAAGGCAGGGAAGTGAAAGATAAAAAATTACCTATCAGGTACAATGTGTAATAGTGGAGTGACAGGTATACTTAAAGCTCATACTCCTTCACTACTGTACAATTCATCTTTGTAAACAAAAACCGTTTATGCCCCTAAAGCTATTGGGAAACAAGTAAACAAAAACAAAACAAACACTTAAAGAAGTCAGTTTCACTCTGAACCTCCTTAGATAACTTGATCTATTAACAGACCTTGGAAATATAGGGGAGGAAATAGAATTTTCTCTGTACTTTTCATACTTCTTCATGGGGTCACAAAAGACAGATGAACAGAAGGTTACTAATATGTATACATGGGAGATAGGGAAAACTCTAAGAGTAAATCACTGAGAGTTAATATCAAAGAAGTGGCTTTGACTTCCAGCTAGTAAATGAATAAGAACTATCCTTTGCTGAAATAAAGAAAGAAGGATGTGAGGAAGAGTAGGTTATGGGGAGATGGCCAGAAAAAGGTAAACAAGGGTAAGATTTGTCCTGCAGGTTTAGGTCAGTGCCTTCTCCATTGATAAGCGTCTAGTGATTTAGTCATCCTTCTCTCCCTAGTGAGAGCAGGAGACACCCTTACAAACATAGATTTCCCTTCTAGATGTAATTTTCTCTTACAAAAGAGTAACTTTTGCTTTGTTTTCAGAGCTTCTCGGCAATTTCCCAAAATAATCAGTTCAAAACAATCCTTATGCCAAACAGGCAAGTTTTGAAGTGGCATGTTCTGGTCTGCTACAGTCATATTTTGGCATTATGAGTCCTGAATCCTATCACTAAGAAGCAAGCTCCACAGAAACAAAGAACCGAGTATCACATGTTCTCACTCGTAAGCAGACCTTGAACAACTATGGTAATAGTATAAGAAAGGGATTGGCAGTAATGAGAAACTACTAGGGGAGAGCAGGGATGGGATTGGCAGTAATGGGAAACTGCCGGGGAAAGGAGGGGCACACCTCTTCAACAAGGGTACTTGCATAATAAACATTTGTATACCTAACCCTGAATTATACCCCACATATTTAAAATTAAAAATTTTTTAAAAAAGCAAGCTCGCCTGTGAAGATAATATTTTGGTCCTGCTGCCCTCTAAGCTTGCTTATTCATGTTCCATCCTCTGTGATGTGGAAAAGAAATGCTGATTACTCTTTTGGTCAAGTGCCCTTTTTGTAATTAAGTCTTTCCTTGGTTTTCTCTTCTTCGTTCCTGAACAATTTCTGTCTTCAAGCATTCCGGTCTTTTTTCCTGCGTGACTTTTTTCTTATTCATTTGGCCAGTGAGAGATTTGGGTCTCCTTCATCCCCTGAAAGCCTATTGAGGAGTGTTGACCTGCCCAAGTGAGGACTGCCCTCTCCCTGTGGCACTCTCAGACTACACCACGCAGCCCCCATGGGCAGCGAGGAAATGCAGCGAGAGGAGGGTAGTCTGGATCCTAGCAAAGGCTATAAGTGAATAGATTATAGCTGCATCTTATTAGCAGCTTTTGGAACATTTAGCAAACTACATCCTCACAGATCTGAGACATGAGGTTTACAGGGAAAATGAGAAATGTGAAAGGGGAGAGAATTGCCTCCTGTTTCCGTTTCTGAGCTGTGCATCTAGGCCACAGGAAGGTTACTTTTCTACTCTAATTGGAAATGTTCATTTTCATTAAATTGTATAATGAGTCATAAGGTTTACTTCCACTGGCAATGACCACTGATTTCTCATCCTAAAGAAACTATCTTCTACATGGTGTTCCCCAGCTCAGGATTATGACAATGGCTTTCTCTTATCTATGACACCAAGTTGGAACTCCCCTTCTTGATTTTCAAGGCATCCAATAACTTGGTCCAGATACTTATTTGATCACCTTTCCTATAGTTTTTTGGAGAGTTCCCTTTGCTCAACTAGAGAGATCTATTCACCCATGCCAGCGTAAGCTACTACTGTTGCTACGCTATCTTTCACTAATACAACATGGAAAGCTGGCCCTTCTTGTATCCACTCTACAAAATCTAATAACTTCTTCTAAGCCCATTTCAACTTTCTCCAGGAATTATGGATTTCAGAAATAGAAGGTTTTATTCAATCCAGCACTTAGCTCATAGCAGGCACTTTATCTTTGTCAATGAATTAATGAACTATACTTCTCTGAGAAAGTCCAGCTGGGACCCTCTTTTTTATTGTACCTATTCAAAACATTTTATTAGTCAAAACTAGGAAGTAAATAGAATCTTCCAAAAAACAAGCCCTGAGAAACGTTAATTCCACTTTTGAAAGATGTGGAGAAAGTGATTTGATGGCTGGTGTTGATTATTGTAATTCACCGCAATTACAAACTTGCATAACAATTGTTTAAACTGTTTAGAATAGGCCATGGAGGATGCCCTGATTCAACCAGACCTGCAGCAATAAAGTAAGAATTTTAGACTATGGAACTCTTGGTTAAAGGCATTTACTCCCACCAATTTATTGTCTTAAATTGCAGAAAAAGAGGACAGATAAGTAGCAAGAGATATTCACTGAGGATGTGACTAAGTGGAAGCCATCTCATCTTCTAGAGAAAAAAAAGTGGGCACTTACTTAAAAGTGGGCTTCTCATAGACTAAAGAGAGCAAGAGGTAAAGTCTTATATCCTGTAGAGTTTCATGACTAATGTTTCCGAAGTGAGACTTCCTAGGTTTGAATCCTGCTTCTGCCTCTGTGACCATGAACAAGTTACTGTGCCTCAGTTTTCTCTTGTATAAGAGGAAAATAACATTATGTGAGAAAAAAATTTTAGAGAAAAGTAAATAAGTTGCTTTAAGCATTACTCCTGCTACATGGTAACTTTTCTTTAAATGTGAGACCAAAAAATTATTTATTTTATAGAAGGGAAGCAACAGGCTATAAAAGAAGAATAGTATGAATTTCTCACTTTCTGAACTATATATCTTTTCCTGTTGGTAGGGACAGGAAGTAAGGTTTAAGAAGAAAAATGAGTATTTTTCCAGGGGGAGGTGGTAAGAATGAATTAATGATTTTTTTGAATCACGAAACATTAGGTCATTCATATACAGTAAAAAGGTTTAGTGCTACTTCCCACCAAGAGACTCAGAGTTGCACAGACAGTATAGAAGATCATGGGCATGGGGTTAATAAAAAGTGAGACTGGACCTATTGGAGGCTGGGCCTAGAGGTGCCAGCAAAACACTAGGGCTGGGAGTCCTATGAGTGGATTAGGAAAGGAGAATTATGTCAACTCCTGCGTGTGAGAATATGGAGGGGGAAAAGTCAAACATATCTGTATAGACTAGCGGCCAAAAATCTGAGATGGAGTCTTCTCAGTGACTCTAATATTGCCCCAGAGTAAACCTACCTGAAAGTAGTACCTAGAAAATATGGATCTAAGAGAATGTGAGTTGAAGGAAGGTGAAGGAAGCATGTGGTTGGAATGTCAAGGCAATCATATGGGCTTAAGGGCCTGGGATTTCGTTTGGTCTTCTGTTTAATGTTTGATGTTAAGAAAATGGTATAGGGAAGTGGCTGGAGTGGAAGGCCAGTATAGGCAGAAGTTGCCTGACTTGTTTTACAGAGTGTTTCTCCCGGGGCATGCCCCAGGCAGCTCTACGAGTTCTGAGCAAGACATACATGCCTAAATTCATCTTTAGTTACTCACATTCTGAAGTCACTGACACCTATTAGTCCATCTCTGCTCTTGAAAAAAGATTCGACATTGCAAGCTCTGCCTAGGCCTTTTCTTGGGAGTCATTGTTGGCTCCTTGAGAGAGGTCACTTTGCTTGGTGAAAGATTATAAGTAAAAATAGAAGTCCCTGTGTAACCTCCTGGGCAAATGACTTATTCATGGGTTCTAAATTATTGAGGTCATTGAGGGGAGTGCTATTTTTAACATTTGAGAAAGGAAAGAATGGGGTAAGATGTGCTTTAAGGAAGGCTGTGTCTTCATAGGGCAAAAGGCAAATGGTGTAAGCAGTGATGGCAAATACGGGGGCATTGCATGTACCCTGTGATAGCATATACTCAGTGGGTGACCCTCAGAAGCCTTCTGTGTGCAGATGAGTCTGCCTCATTTGCAGTCAGCCAGCCAAGAAGGGTCCTTTGGAGAGCTGGGTTGGCAATATAGGCAGGTGCCTTAGCTAGAGTCATTTTTCTGGAGTGCTGGAAAGAACTATTTGCCACAAAATACTATTCTCATCTTTTGCTGTTTCTCCAGAGTTTGAGGATTTTATCTTGAAATGCAAATTTTCCCTTGGAGACTTCACACTTTGATGGTTTATCAGCTGCCACCTCAATGATTCAAGTACACCTTTGCAAGAAAACCAATTGCTAGTTGATTGAGAACAAAAATAGGATACAGAATAGTGCTCGGGGTGGGGATGGGGAGGAGTGTTACAGTAGATGAAAAGTTTGAGATGTATAAATACAGGAATGAGGACTCTGAGAGAGGAGGAAGAAATTGACAAAGACAAATTTATGTTTGTGTTGGGCTCAGAACATGATACCCCAAAGTATGGCTCCTTAGTGTGCCTTGTGCTTTGAACTAAAGAACCTTGGAAAGGCTGCAGAATCAGAGTCTTTCTGGCCTTCTCCCATCCTCCTGTCTTCTACCCCCTCTTTCTTCCCCCAAAATGAGTTATATAACCCAGAATTTATTTTGTCCAAGGTGGTTTGTAGAAACTAGAACCCCTCTCTCCCAAAGCAAACCATGAAATCTAGAAAGGTCACTATCTCCCTTCTCTCTTGAAGACCTGCCCAACACCTGAGTAAAAGGAATGCTACACAGAAAACCCGAGAAGAATCTGAACAGAAACACCTTGCTGGCCCCTCCCCATAGCCTATTACCATTAGATTATACCCTTTTTGTCCAGTCACATTTCTTATCAAACCAAAGCATACAAATAGCCAGTTTTTCCTGGGTTTTTGAATCTTGATTTCTGTGTTATGTAAAACCTTTATTAAATAAATTTGTTAAGCTTTTCTTAAGTTAAGCTGTCTTTTATTATAAGAATGTTGTCTGAGACCTTATGGTGAATGAGAAAAGGTATCCCAACTTTCTGCCCCTACATTTAAGAACACAATATTAGGCCGGGCTCGGTGGCTCAGCCTGTAATCCCGCACTTTGGGAGGCCGAGGTGAGTGGATTGCCTGAGCCCGCGGGTTCGAGACCCGCCAGGGCAACTTGGTGAGACCTCATCTCTACAAGAAATCAAAAATTAGCCGGGCGTGGCAGCACGCGCCTGTAGTTCCAGCTACTTGGAAGGCTGAGGTGGGAGGATCACCGGAGCCCAGTAGATCGAGGCTGCGGTGGCCAGGAGCGGCCACTGCATTCCAGTCTGGGCCACAGAGTGAGACTCCAATTCAAAAAAAAAAAGAACACAATATTTCCCCTGCACTATTTCTGAGCGCCTTGAAGAATTTCAGATGATTTCCTCTTCTGTCCATTCTTCATTTCCTTATAACAACTTCATATCTAGATTTGATCAAAATTATTTTTAGATAGTCTATCATTTGTTTAGCCCTGTGTATGAATTTGCTGGTTTTGTCATTTAATAGTTTTTAGTCCTTCTTCCTTGGTGCCCCCTGCCTATTTAGCATTCTTTTTGACTTCCCAGTGTCTGAATCTCATTTTCCAAAATAGGAAATCCTCAGAGTTGGAGGCAGTGCTTATCTTCCATTATAGAAGCTCACTCGCAACTATGATAGGAACCCTATCCTACTCCACTCCAGATATGAGTCTTCAATAATCCAAGTCATGGAATCAGAGGCCAGTGGCCCAAGAAAACAGGAATGGTACAGAAACCTTGCTAGAGAGAACAAAAGCAGCTGCCTCTGGTTTCTACTGGCAACATCCTGAGTCCAACATCATGGCATCAGCAAACTGCAGCATCTGTGTTGTCTGTACCTTTTGTGCCTGTAATGCCTTCATGGGGTCAGCTCTGTGGTGTGCCTACCTCCTCCTTCTAGAAATTCTGTAAGCTAGCAAATAACCTCTTAACAAAGTCCAATTCTGCTTAAATTGACAAGAGTTTGTATCTGTTACATGTAACTTAGAGTTCTAATTATTTATTTATTTGACACAGAAATTTTTCTATGTACAAGCACTTTGCAAATATTAATCATTTCATTGTACTCAGATACAAGTCTCTGAAGTAGGAATTATTATTATCCCCATTTTAGACATAAAGAAACCAAAGTTCAGAGAGGATATTTAATTTATTAATCAAATAATTCAGTTGGTAAGTGCAGAACTGGGATTCAAATCCAGACTGTCCATGCTCTTGACCATTTTATTCTCTGGCTCCCCAAAGAGCTCTTTCCCCATTGTTTTTTCTTGCAACCCCTAACCCCAACTTCTTCTATCTACCTTCATACCTGGGCATTTCCCATCGTGTAACAAACCATAAGGGCCTGTGTCTCAGTCCTGCCTGGGGTAAAAATTTGTAAATTTTACCAGTTTACAAATCTAGGCCATTAAATTCTCACCTCTCCTATTCAACATAGTACTGGAAATTCTAGCCCAAGCAATCAGGCAGGAAAAGAAAATCAGGGATATCCAAACAGGAAAAGAAAAAGTTAAATTATCCCTTTTTGCAGGTAATATAATTCTATACCTAGAAAACCCTAGAATCTGTCAAAAACCTCCTGACACTGCTAAATGTCTTTGCTAAAGTCTCAGGATACAAAAATCAGTGCATCAAAGACCATTCTTTTTTTTTTTTTTTTTTTAGTGGATAATGATTTTATTAATTTTTTTAAATGTTGTAGGCAAAGAGAGGTAAGATCCATTCAGAATAATTGTGGGGAATTATTATAAGACAGCCCATTTTCAAAACACAGACATGATCCTCCTTTGTGTTAGGAAGGCCAATGACAGTTAAACACATTATAAAAAACAGTTCTCCTCAAAACATTTCCACTGATGCAGAAGTGTGAACGCTCACTTTGGCCAAGTTACCAGGCTGAAGAGAGAACCCTAGACTAGCTGTGGGGTTAATCCAGATGATAAAGGAGTCTCTAATGGAAAGGAAAATCCCATGAAGGTGTATATCGCCAAGAAAGTCAACTCTATGGTGTGTCATAAGCAGCAGAATGGAAATGAGAACTGGCGCTACAGAAAGTCAGAGCCGTGCTTACAAGTGCTCAAGCATTTGATCTAGGAAAACATGAAGAGTTTAGACATGGCTAACATTCAAACCCAATGGCTTCAGCAGTCATTGACAAGAGTTAGCCAGAACAAGACAATGTGAGACTCAGGGGCTTGGAATTCCTTAAAGCTTTAAGAGGACTTCTGAGTTTTAACAATATGACATGGACATATGCTGCTTTTGTTACTGCAAGAGTGATTCATTTCAAAAAATAACCGTAGGCAGGTGGAAAGGCATCCTCTCTTGGATCCAGTTTTCGGTGCCCTTTCCTTCAGGCCACATGCTGCTAGCTCAGGAATCACCAGGTATTGGTGACACAGCTCTGAGCTGTACAAAGCCATTTCTTCCTGGGGACAACCAGGATGTCTTATGGGGGAGGTGCAGGGTTCCTCAGGGAGTGGCCTGGGGTGCCTGAGACTCTCCCATGGACTGTGAGTCTAGTCCTCTTCAGCTGATCAAAGAATGAATGGGGCAGCAGTCAGGCAAGATCGGGTTTTGAGTAGAGCAGAATTTAAGTGAAATGGAAATGACGTTGTTTCATTCAGTTCTTCCATGAAACTTTCTTTTCCTGTGCAAAGACTGGACCCCCAAGAGAACCCGAGTTAAAAGGAAATGCTGATTTGTGGGAGTCTTTTCAGGAATGTAAGTATCTACTTAGGACCAGTTGGAGTTTTGTGGTGATTGGGTCAGGTGTGCCCTTCTGAATCTGTTCAAGGTATAAAAGACAACATCATGATTAGATTTTCATCTAAATGGAACAATGCCCTGGCTTTTTCAGAAACTACAGGCGGTGCAGTCCCATGGTGTGATGGAGTTCAACCTGGGATCACTGCGGGTTGAGATGCCTGGTGTGCCACTCCAGCAAGAGTTTCTCACCTTGGGAGATGTGGTGGATGTTCAGATGAGTGGCTCCATGCCTTTCTTCCCAGAGCGAGCCAGGAACCGTGTTATCTTCCAACAAGATTTCTCATTTTGTTCTGTAAATTTAGAGAAGTGAAATACATCAAACTTCTATATTTTCAGACCTTCTGTCAAAACACAGAAAGCACAGAATAGAGTTCTGAGGTGAGGCGGGTGATGTATGCAATATCGGATTGGCCTAGGATCTTTTAAAAAATACACACAACTGTGTCTCTTATTTGACACCTTTGTCTCCACTTTGATTCTTTCCTACTTAAAAACAACTCTTGGTGTGACTCTTAGAGAATGTGACTATATCTGAAGGTGTTTAGAATGGCTCCAGTGTTGTGATGGTCAATGTTTAGAAAACATTTCTCTGAAACTAAAAAAGCTTTGACTGGTTTTATTGATCAATTGCTGGGGTAAGACCATTCATTTCTAAACACCAAAAACAAGCAGGCAGAAAACCAAATAAAAAACACAATATCATTCACAAAACAAAAAATGAAATCCTTGTCAAACACTTAATCAGAGAAATAAAAGACCTTTACAATGAGAACTGCAAAACACTGCTCAAAGAAGTCAAGGATGATACAAACAAATGGGAAAACATCCCACGATCGTGGATTGGAAGAATCAATATTGTCAACATGTCCATCCTACTCAAGACAATCTACAGATTCAATGCAAGTTGCCAATATCATTTTCACAGACCTAGAAAAGACAATAGAGAATTTCATATGGAAGCAAAAAAGAGCACAAGTAGTCAAAGCAATCCTTGGCAAAAGGAACAAAGCTGGAGGTATCACACGTCCAGACTTTAAACTATACTACAAGGCCACATTAACAAGGATGTCATGGTGTCAGTACAGGAATAGGCACACAGACCAATGGAACAGGACAGATAATCTGGAAATAAAAACTCAGTCCCTCAACTGACTCATCTTTGACAGAGCCATCAATAACAAACATTGGAGAAAGGAAACCATATTTAGCAAATTATGCTGGAAAACTGACTAGCTACATGCAGAAGAATGAAACTGGACTCCTACCTATCACCATATACAAAAATCAACTCAAAATGGATCAAGGACTTAAATGTAAAACCTCAAACTAAAAGAATCTTAGAAGAAAACCTAGGGAAGACCCTTCTGGATATCAGAGTAGACAATGAATTCATAATTAAGTCTCTAAAAGCAATTACAACAGAAGCTAAGATAGACAGGTGGGACCTTATTAAACTGGAAAGTTTTGCACAGCAAAATAAACCATCAAAAGAGTAAAGAGACAACCCACAGAATGGGAAAAAATATTCGCAAGCTATGTATCAGACAAAGACCTAACATCCAGAATCTACAAGGACTCCAAACAAATTGAAAAAACAAACAAATAAGCAACCCCATTAAAAAGCGGGTAAAAGACATGAATAGCAGCCAATAGACATATGAAAAAATGTTCAGCCTGACTAATCATTAAATAAATGCAAATTAAACTACTATGAGATACCACCTAACACTGGTCAGGGTGACTAAGGTTAATAAATCAAAAAACAACAGGTGCTGGCATGACTGTAGAGAAAAGGGGACACTTCTACACTGTTGGTAGGAATGTAAGCTAGTTCAGCCTCTGTGGAAAGCAATGTGGCAATTTCTAAAAATAACTAAAAGTCGAGCTTCCATATTATCTAACAATCTCTCTTCTGAGAATATATCCAGAGGCATATAAATCACTCTACAAAAAAGACACCAGCACACTCATGTTTATTGCAGCACTATTCACAATAGCAAAACAGTGGAACCAATCCAGATGCCCATTGAAAGAGGACTGGATAAAGAAAATGTAGTACATATACATGATGGAATATTATGCAACCATAAAGAAGAACACAGTCATGGCCTTTGCAGAAACTTGGGTGCAGCTGGAGATCATCATACTAAGTGAAATATTATAGAAACAAAGAACTGAATACTATGTGTTCTCACTCACAAGTGAGCCCTGATCACTGGTCACATTAGCAAAAGGGTGAGGTTGACAGACACTGAACACTGCTTGGGGAGGGAGGAAGGGAGGTAGGAGGGTGGGAGCATGTGACAACACAATGGGTACATGGTCCACTATCGGGGGAAGAGGAAGAAGCCCAAACTTCACCTACATACAACCTACTTATGTAATAAATCCCCACTTGTACCCCACGATGTCAAAATTAAATAAAAAAATTTTTAAATGGGTAGGTGTTTTCCTCCTGAAATCTAAAGACAGTTCATTACAATTGTGAAACTGTTTCTCTTAAAAATTATATTCGTGTTTGCCTTAACTAAGTAGATGTGGGAATGTCTAATACTTTTTACATGTAAGGAGGAAATACTTCTGTCAGTTGGGGAACAACAAAACCAGAAAAAATATTGCTGATAATTCAAGCCAATTTATAAGACCCTTCTCTGTGTGTAATAGCCTATGTTGAAATTTTAAGTAAAGTCAGTTACTTCTCTGTAGGAAATTGAGAAGAATTTTTTTCTTTTTTTGAGATAAATCAAACATTTCTTCTCAATTTCCTACGCAGAAATAACTGACAATACATAAAATTTCGGCATTCAACATAGTGCTGGTTCTGATAGTTTTTATGTTTTTCATTTCTGACTCTTTGCCTTTCTCCTTCTAAGTCCTCTGCCTTAGTATTACTCTTCTCATGATCCAGAGAAGAGCACTGACTGGCATCCAAGAGGCCATGCCTTTCCCTGGGTGAGGAGTCAGGCAAGGAGAACTGTCATCCTAAAGACCTTTCAGTGATCTCTTACCATTTATTCTTTCTGGATCTGTCAAAACTTACTAACAACTCAGTTCTTCTGACTGGCTATTGCTAAGTGTCCATTATTCCCTCTGAAAGGGATAAAAGCAACCCATTTACATGCCACTTACATTACAAAGACACTTGAGAGCTTTGTTGGAAGGTCCAGTCTGTGAAGAGAAGGGAATGGTCAAAGACCGAATAAGAGAAAAGTGGTCATACATATCAGCAGAGGGGATTTGAGTGAAAAATGGGAAGAAATTCTCAGATGGTGAGAGTAGAAAGGCATAAATATTGTACCAACAGAGGCTATGGATTCTCCTTGGCGCTTTAAAAAAATATATAGGCCGGGCTCGGTGGCTCAGCCAATAATCTCAGCACTTTGGGAGGCCGAGGCGAGTGAATTCTCTGAGCCCATGGGTTCGACACCTGCCTGGGCAGCTTGGCAAGACCTTGTCTCTACAATATATCAAGAAATAGCCGGGTGTGGTAGTGCGCGCCTGTAGTTCCAGCTACTTGGAAGGCTGAGGCGGAAGGCTCACCAGAGCCCTGCAGGTTGAGGCTGCGGTGGCTGGGAGCATGCCACTGCGCTCCAATCTGGGCAACAGAGTGAGACTCCAACTCAATAAATAAATAAATAAATAAATAAGTAATTACCAGTTAGAAATGAGAGAGTAACCTTGCTTCAGAGCAGGAGTGTAGAGATCCCATTTTACTCCCAAATGGGCATTGGGAATTTTGAGGTGAAGAGGACCAGGAAGGGAGAAGAGAAAAAGAAAAGAAAATGGAATTAGGTATATCTGCAATGTTATACTCTTCAAACTTCCTAAGGACTATAAGAAGTGTGTGTTTAGATTAACAAAATGCCCACAATGTGTAGACAATATACAAATGAACAAAAATGATAGATTCAGGCATTCTGCAAAAAGAGGAAATACATCTTTGACTCTAAGGATCTTGCAACCAACAGACATAACTAGGTAGCATTCTTAGGAGTTTCCCTGTTCATCTTCCCTACAGTCAGGGAATTCAGTCTGGTGGTGGTGATAAGAGAAGCGGAAAACCAGACTTTTCCTGATCTCCCTCACCCCCAGACTGACCTACATTTTCACAAACTGAATCACCTTCTCCAGCCTTGGGATATTGGGTAATTCTCAGTAGACTATCACTAAAGGATGCATGAATTTCAGAAAATGTAGGCATGTAGGGCTGAAAATAATGTCTATTCCCACCAGGCAGACTGGCAAAACCTCACAATTCACAGGCCATTAGCTAGAGTCCTCAGAAAGGTCTTGCCACAGTGGCAGAAAATAATGGACTCTTGACTAGGTGCTTCTCTTGTCCCACCTATCAGATCTGAAAAGGAAGATCTGAAAGGATCAAGCTGGTTTCAAGCAACTTGATTACAGCCTAGAAAATAGCTCAAGAGTGTGTATAAAAATACAAAAATATCTAAAACCCAGTAAGATA
This sequence comes from Carlito syrichta, assembly GCF_000164805.1. Lineage (NCBI taxonomy): Eukaryota > Metazoa > Chordata > Mammalia > Primates > Tarsiidae > Carlito > Carlito syrichta. The sequence goes on along the minus strand of NW_007252914.1, from coordinate 396,988 downwards.
AAATATAAAATGTCTGGCATCAAATTAAAAATTACTAGTAATACATAGGAGAAAAAAGTATGAACCCAAATAAGGGAGGGTGGGAAAATCAACCAAAAAACTTAGAACTGACTCAAGTTTTAGAATTGGCAGGCAAGGACATTAAAACAATTATAACTGTAATCCATATGTCCAAAAGCTAGAGGAAAAATTTAGCATGTTAAGTGAAGACATGGAAGATATTTTTAAAAAGACCCAAACTGAACTTCTAAAAATAACATCTGTAATATATGAAATTTTAAAAATACACTAGATGAAATTAAAGGCAGGTTAGACATCTCAGAAGAAAGACTAGAACACGTGAAAATATAGTAATCAAAACCATTCAAAATGAAAAACAGAGAAAAATAGTCTACATAAACAAAGTATTAGGGTTTGTGGGATACCTTCAATCAGCCTAATAAATGTGCAATTGGAATCTCAATAAGAGGAAAGAAAGAGGTGGAGAAAAAAATTTTTGAAAAAAATAATAGCAAAAAGTTTTCAGACTTGATAAAAACTATAAACCCAAAGATCCAAGAAACTCAAGAACTCCAAGCACAGGAAACATGACAAAAACTACATATTTATAATCAAATTGCTCAAAGCCAGTGATAAAGAGAAAATTTTTAAAGCATCTAGAGAAAAAAAAATTCCATTATATAAAAAGAAACAAAGATAAGAATGATGACTGATTTCTTTTTAAAATGTGGTGCATATACATGATGGAATACTATGCAGCCATAAAGAACAAAATTATGTGATTTACAGCAAGATGGATACAGTTGGAGGCCATCATTCTAAGTGAACTATTACAGAAACAAAAAACTGAATACAGTATGTTCTTACTTATAAGTGGATACTGAACACTGGGCACACAGGCACAAGGATAAGAACAACAGACGTTGGACAATGGAAAAGGAGGAAGAGAGGGTGGAGGAATAAGGGGCACACAACCACCCACTGGGTGCCATGCCCACTACTAGGTGGGGAAAGGACTCTCTAGAAGTCTAAACCTGCCTTCATGCAAGGTTTATTTACTTATGTAGCAAATCCTCACATGTGCCCCACATCTCTTGAATAAATAAATAAAAGAATGGATAGCTGATTTCTTTTTGGTAAAAATACAAATGAGAACACAGTAGAGTAACATCATTTAAGAAATGAAAGTAGAAAACTCTCAACCTAGACTTCTATATGCAGCAATAATATCCTTCAAAAGGATACAGAATGTGTATTGGAGGTACTTACATGTCTCTATGAGTCATCCTTTTAAATCAGAAACATGCCATTGTCCTGTTTATATTCATCTGATTACAGAGGCTGGGACATACACACAGGATAACATACGTTAAATCTCTGCTCTGAAGGTCAAGATTCTATCTATAGAATTGATCTTCTCACACACACACACACACACACACACACACACACACACACACACACACACACATACCCATATTTCAATAAATTTCCTTGGCAGTGTGTCTTTAAAACTCCATTATAGGCTGGGCGTGGTGGTTCACGCCTATAATTCCAGCACTTTGGGAGGCTGAGGTGAGAGGATTGCCTGAGCCCATGGGTTCGAGACCAGCCTGGGCAACTTGGTGAGACCTCATCTCTACGATAAATAAAAAAATTAGCTGGGCGTGGAGACACGTGCCTGTGGTTCCAGCTACTTGGAAGGCTGAGGCGGAAGAATCACCTGATCCCAGTATGCTGAGACTGCAGTGACCGTGAGCGTGCCACTGCACTCCAACCTGGGCAACAGAGTGAGAGTGCAACTCAAAAACAATAACAACAACAACAACAACAACAAAAACTCCACTATACAACATTCATGTGGGCATCTTCAGACAGCCCTGCATGGACAGTCATGGAGATGCAATGAAACCCTTCCAGCACTGATGTTTGTTAACAGGAATGGCATTCACATAACAAGCTGAAAGCTTCTTATTTCACCTTCACTAACTGGCATTTCATTTAGAGACCCAAATCTTGGCCCAAAACTGGGGATATTAAAGCTATTTATAATCCGGCCCCATCCTACTTCTCAACGTATTTCTGACTACTCCCCAACATATTACTTTTCCCATATCTAATTAAGTTGCCCTCTCTCCCATCTCATGAGTACAGTAAACTCTTAGTAATAGTTTACTAGGAGTAAAATCATAATACGTTTTAATATTCATAATGGCAATCACTTATTGAACATTTATTGCATACCAGCCTCTGTTCTTCGCATTTTACCTTGTTCATTCTTTAAAACAATGCTATGGCAAAGTACTAATATTATCCCCCACTTCCAAATGAGGAAACTGAGGCTTCACTGAGTTGAATAAACTGCTCTGGGTGACATAAGTAGTGGTAGACCAGAGATTCTAACTCAGATTTATCTGTCTCCAGAAACCAAACTCTTAACTATTATGTGGCAGTCATTCCCATCACACCTTTCCTCATATTTTTTTTTCTCATATTAAATATCATTTCCTCTTTTCTCAAACCTCACTCATCCTTTATGATCTGACCCAAAATTCACTTCTTTCATGAAGTCTTTTCTGGTGACTCTAGCCTTGCTGATCAAACTTTCCTCTGAAATTCTATTAAATCCAGAGTCTATATCATTCAGAGTAAAAGATAGACATGTATAACCTATATTGTGTTGTTTGTCCTTTTTTTTTTGAGACAGTCTCAGTCTCATCTCCCATCCATCAGCTGAGCTTCTAAAGAGGCCAATGTATCTCATGCATTTGAGTTTTGAGCTCACTAGAGGAGCTATTCCCCAAAGTCCCGGCAAAGTAGAAAGAAACCTAACTTTCAGCTGCAGGTAACTGAAAACTCAAACTAGCTTAAACAGTAAAGACTTGTATTATCCCTTGTAACAAAAGCATTGGCCACAGAGCAGCCTACAGGCTTGGCATGTTGGGTCCCAGCACCACATCTCTGTGATGCCGATAGCTTTATTGTTTATGAGTCAATTTCACCCTCAAGCTGGTAGGCTGTGGCCATTCTTTGAACCCATCAAGTCATGTCAATATCTGGAGAGAGGAAGAGGCCATCTTTCGTGTGCTTTTCTAGGAATGAAGAAATCTCTTTCATAGCTCCTCCAGTGTGCTCAAAAGATATTAGCTAGAATCAAGTTACATGGCCTTTCTTGAGCCATACAAGGGAGCTGGGATAGCCATGACAGGCTGCAAACTACTCCCAAAATTGGGGACAAGGTCATCTTCCTCTAAGTCATCAATGGTGACGGTGAAAGTGGTAAGATCTTTGAACACAAAAGAAGGAAGAAGGGAGAACAAATAGTTGTGCATAAACAACCAGTGTTGTACTGGAGCTTCTTGTGCAGGTTTATAAGAGCCAACTGTTAAATTCGGGAATTTTTAATGTTGGTGGTTATACACAGCCTTTATCAAAACTTAAATTATACAAACTTAAAATTAATCAAAGTATATTAAAGCAAAGATAATACTCAAAAGTCATCACTCCCTAATTATTTTTTACTACAATATACTATTATCTCTGCTGTTGGTGTTATTGACAATTGTTGTATCTGTGTGCTGGAAATACCACATAATAGTGAGCTATCGTGTATCTCTTCCCAGCTCTGTGTTTAATGACATCACACTGACTCTTCGGAAAAGGCTGTAGAGCAAGTATTTACACCATGAAAAAGGTATGATGATATAAATCAGGGCTTGATTTTTTTGTTTCATTGATTGTCTAGATTTAAGATAGTGATGAGGAAAATGTTACTAATGCAGATTAAAAGTGTGTTGTGTCTGTAGCCATTAGATTGTGAATAGCAACAAACATTGAAGGAATATTTTTCTAGTTTTCAAAAGCTATTGTCTGAACCAGCAGTAGCTCATACTGTTGACAAATGAGTGAAGGTCTGACATATACCTTCCTTGCTTCATTTTCATGTTACTCATTGACATAAACAAAAATATTGGCTAATCCAAACCAGATCTAGACGCTCATTTGTTAACTGCAACCATAGTTTGTGGATACAAGAGTTTAGGCCAAAAAAATCAACAAAAGCATTTTGTGAGAATCAATTGGCTTTATGAAGTTTACAATAAAAAAAATTGCTGACTTTATTATCATTCGTACATTTTATGTTGTACATCCTTCCTTTATATCAGTAAAATTTTGATACCATATATAAGTACTAAAACAGACATATATATATATACAATATATAGCATATACTGTAGAATGGCATATATATGTGTATATATACCTTCTCCCTCAGTGAGTCAGTTATCAGATATTTACCACCACAACACTGAGATTACCAATATATTTACTACAAGCAACTTAACCAAATGAAATTTATCATCTCACTCAGTGGTAGGAGGAGAGTATGGGAAAGCATGTCAAAATTTTACATCTTCCCAGGCCAGAGTTGATTTGGACATGAGCTCTCTTTGTGTTGGTGGCCCTCTGGGTTTTATTCCTTAAATTGAGCAACTTAATTGTGTTTGGGTGCCATTTAGAAAATATATTGACCTGATTTTAGATTTCCTTAAAAAGTTAAGAGATAGATTCAGAATGGTTCATCAAGTTTGTTTATATGAGGTGGGAATTGAATGGACAACTTTGCTTGGGTTCAGTTCCCTGGAGCTTTCAGCCAATCGGTGAGATTTATTTCCCCATTGAATCTGTAGTTTGACTCAATTAAAGTTCCTTGTAATAATAAGCTACACTGATAAAGAGATTCACCACAGTCATGTTATTCTCTCTGATCATGATGTATCCTCCTGGGCATAGCACATTGGAACATTTTCACCCCTGCTGAGAGATGGCTGTCCAATCAGGAGGGTGCTTAACTCTGAGCTCAACCCAAAGGCAACAAGAAATTTCATTCATAAACTGTTTCTGCTTCCTTTCTGACCTGCTTTTCCCTAGAGAACAGATAAGCACTCACCTGCTGTTCTATACTTTTATCATCTCACCCAGCGGTAGGAGGAGAGAAGAGTTTTTGGTCCCTGGGAAAGAATGTCAAAAGTTTACATCTTCCCAAGCCAGACTTGATTTAAACATGAGCTTTCTTTGTGTTGGTGGCCCTCTGGGCTTTATTCCTTAGTGATGGCTTCTCTTTTCAGTAAATGTCATATATCTTGAAATGGGGAATGAAGGGAGTAAAATGGGGGAAAAATCAGTATGTTTTTCTACATAACCTTATTTCTCTTTATTACCAATCATGGTAGTGCTTCAAAATCTTGACATCTCATCTTTGGTTTTGTTTTTTTTTAATCAATATTTTTTATTATGATATTATGGGGTTGTTATTATTATTGTTATTGTTACCATGGTGATTATTAATATAAGGATAATGGCAATTATTTATTGATCCTCTGCTATCAATCAGGTACTAGACCAAATACTTATCTCTCTCTTCTCTAATCCCCAGAATGATAAAAGATGATCACTTTCTTTTACAAATAAGGAAAATGAGATTCAAAGAGATTTAGCAGTCAAGGTTTTAACCAGAAGCTGTCTGACTCCCCAACTCCCATTTTTTTCCCACTATAGCAGGACTTTTCTCTTCCATCAATAACTCATTAGGCCTGAATCCTGATGGAGGAATATGCTGTATGATAAGAAATTGCAGAAGTTTCATTTGGGTAATATAAGCCAATCCACATCAGGACCATCTTACTTTACACTTCACCCTTTGCTAAGGAGTCTCTTAATGGTGTTGATAATGAATATACTTTTGGTGTTCTCACAAAGTTCAAGTGGAACCAAGGCAGTAAGTGTTCAGCAACACTTCCTGAAAACCTAGTGACTACCTGGGCACACTAGGGTACAGAGTCTTTTGTTTCGTTGATCTCTGGTATGTGAAATTCAGAAAGTATGCTGGCTTCAAGGCTTCAATGTGTAAGTGGTATACTGTAGAAGACCAGCAGTATGAGAAGCAGTATGGTCCCATGTGATGTGAATCTATCCTGTTTTCCTGCTGGAAATCCCAACTTCAGGGTCAGAAAATGGATGCATTAGGTATAAGGCCAACCAGGCAAGGAGCAAGCAGCCCTTCACTAAACAATGTCTTACTGTTAAAAATATCTTTATTCTAAATCTTTGCTTCATGCAATCAGAAGTAATGAAAAGAACCAGCACATAAGCACAGAACCACTGCAACTCTTGGCATACACAACTAAGTGGCATTATGCCTAGAGAGAGATATGCTATTGTTAGCATTCTTTTACCTCCACAGATTGCTTCTAAATATCAGAATCAAAAGTAGATGAAGAGATTCTTTATAGCACAACAATTGAAGTGCTCATCAGAGAGGCAACTAGATTCAGCCTCATCCAAGATGGTTCTCTCCAGCCACTTCACTAGCTGTTGGAATGAGCAATGGGGATAGCCTTGAAAGAAAAGCATCCCTAAAGGCAACAGAGCCTAAGGCGGTGTATTCAAAAGGTTTCCTTTGTGGACCTGCCAAGAGAATTATGAAAAACTATACACCTCTGGCCCCTGTAAATTCAAAATTTACCAGTTGACTATACCTTTAGATTTGCAAAGGATGTTGTTTCCAATATACTGCATGTTGCGTGTGTGCTTTCAATATCTTTTCAACAAAACCTCAAAGCTACAGATTAAGTGCATTCAACTTACTGGAAATATCTATCATATAATCTAATTGACAAAACAAGTCCCTCTTGACATCTTTTTCTCTTCTGAATCCTAATTGTGAGAAAGAAAAAGAGCTTGAGAGAGAATAGGGTGTGCCGCTACCAAGATGGCACGAAGTCACTGTCCTCTTCAACAATTCTCATCCATCCTTTCTTGGCTTTTTTTTCAAGGGCCTCTCCCTCTGGAGTGATGTGCTTTTCATTGGACCATTTGTTTTTGCTCCCCAGAGCAATAGACCCTGGTAGATATGGGGCTGGTGAGCTGTGTGGTCTTTCTTTTTAAAATGACAGAGGGTCTGTGGCAGAAGTAGAGATGGGAAAGGAGACCCTGCAACAGCAGAGAAGTTCTCAAACAGGTCATTTTTCCTCCTTCTATCCTTCCTTCCTACTCTTCTTTCTTTCCTCCTTTCACCAACTGATAGAAACAGGAAGCACCTCCTTCTCCTCCATTGCTTAATGCTTCTACTGCCATTAAAAATCCTACCGCCACAAAGGGAAGAGAGATATCTGCTTATTTGCCATACCCAGGCTGCCATTCAGATTTCCTTCTTACACAGACATGACACAGAGGTGAATTTGCCATGAAGCTCATGAAGCTGGATGTCAGCACCGCTCACTTCCACAGCCTCATCCAAGGTCTTGGGAGGATCCATAACATGTGTTTACGATGCCATACATTTTTAAAATCTTTTCAAAGAAAGACATTTTGTTATTCTTTTACTTCAAAAGGACTCCCCCCCCAATTGTGTAAACATTCTACCCCAGTAGGATTTCCAGATTTAGCAAGTAAAAATTCAGGACACCTAGTTAAATTTGAATTTCACTTAATCATTTTTTTTATTATTCCAAATATTGCACAGGACATACTTGACTTTTAAATATTATTATTTAAACAAGTAATTATTTATTGCTCCAAATATTGCATGGAACATGCTCATACTAAAATAAATTATTTGCTGTTAATCTGATATTTCAGCTTACCTGGGCAGCCTGTAGTTTGTCTAGCTACAGCCCTATACCCATCAGAACCTCAATCATTCTCTGTTTGGACACTAACATTAACTAAGTCTTGCTGCTCCTGAGTCAGATAAAGATATCTTTGGATTTCATATTGTAAACTCTTCCCAGACTATCATTCAAGACTTTGAAAGATCCAAGCTGACTAATTTTATGCATCCTTATTTTTGCCACATTTTAGCTATAGAAATGCAGATCAAAATAATTTCCCAACTCTATGGGAAAATGAGAAATTCTGCTTGTCCGCTAGTGAGAGACAAGTGAACTGTGAAATATCACTCTTGCACTTTGTGTTGGGATCCAGCATGGAACTTGTGTATTTGGAGAGGAGGACGGAAGCAACTGCAGAGACAAAATAGCTAGTGCGGGAGGAGAGAAGGGTGGCTCAGGAGGATCTGGGTGGAGACATGAAATACCAGCACAGTGTTTCTCAAATGTTTTGCACTCTGACTGGATGTGAGAAATAATTTTCCATGGTGACCCAATACACACATCCATTTATACAGGACAGAAAGAAAAGTTTCATGAAACATTTACCATTACAATTGCTATGTGTAATGCACTTTGATTTTTCTATTCTAGTCTATTTTATCGTAAAAAAATGAGTTGTTGCACTCACTTGATTTCATAACTAACTAACGTGTAAGAGCTGCAGTTTAAAAAACATTGCATGATAGTAGCGTTACTCAAAGTAACTCCTCAAGGAACAGGTAAAGGTTGTCTGCAACAGAAAAGGAGTTTGCATCATGGTGAAAAGCAGAGAGCTGCTTCCTTCCATGAGAAAATTTTGCTCTGAAAATGATCTTAGCTAAATGACATGCTTAGTGACATTGTTGACTTATGTTCTGATGTCAGTTCCTTATCCCGACATGATGTTTAACAGTTGCAGGTGGGCACTAGTCCTCTCAGATGACACTTTGAGAAGCCATGTGCACTGTGGTGTGTCACAGAAGAGGTGAGATCAACCCATGGAGTGAGGGTCAGCCAGGGGTCCCATATTACTTGAGAAGGAAATCTCTTTCAGACACCTAACCTGACAACCGAAATTTAATTCTTGCATACAGAGAGAAAGGTCGGAGAAAATGTAAAGATTTTACTGTAAAAGAATTAGATTGTTTTCCTTTACCCTGAAAAAAGTAAACTCTGCTTTTACTCACTGTAATATCTATATTAAACTCTCTCCTTTCTCCCTCAAATTACCAACTTTTTCATTTGGTCTCCTTATTCTAAGCTAATGACCTGTTTTCGTAGAGAAACAAAAGCCAGCAGAGGGAATGTCTTAACCTTTTCTCTATGAACCTATTAGTCTATCAGCACCACCCTCATCCTCCCTTCCCAAAGAATATGCTATGTGCTGACAATAGAAATTATGGGAACCTTCATTAGCCCACCAATTTAGTGGGTCTAATGCTCTCTCAAACTCAGTGTGCAAACTCTAGATTATATCACTGTGTTAATACTAAGGGACAAGATAGGCAAGCAACATTTATTCTAATTGCACTCTAAATCTCTGTATCTGAGAAAAAAATAATATGAAATCACAAGGCCCCTTCTCTCTTTAAGCAAATGGAGATTTTAGCTACTCCTTTGGAAAATGGTCTCCATCTCACATTGGTTGGTGGAAAACTATTGAATACTAATCCTTCCATCTGTGATTGAACCCTGTCCCACCTGATGTTTCACACACTCCAGTCATGGGCAACCTTCCCTCTCCTCCATTGTCAATCATTCCCTCTCTACCAGAGGCTTTCCCAAGCATTCAGATGTGCTGAAGTATGTTCCATCTTTAAAAAAAAAAAATGCCTTCATTCTTTTAACCCACCACTGCACCTGAAACACACTTGTTACAGGTCACCAGTGATTTCCACACTACTAAATCTAATGGAGGCTTTCAAATCCTCACTTTCCTCCGTGTTTTAGCTGCTTTAGACGCAGTTGCCAACACACCTACTCTCCTGGCTATTCCTCCTACCTTTCTGCCATTTCTCCCCCTTCTCCTTTACTGGCTTACCCACCTCGAACTGATCTTACCTGTTGGGTGATCTCCTCTCTCCTATCAAGAAAACCATACTCCCTTGGTATTCCCCCACACAAGTAAATGGCAACTCCAGCCATATGGTAACTCCCTAAGCAAGTTCACTTTACTCTGTCTGCATTGCTACCACTTCAGGCCAAGCCACCACCCTATTTTACCTCTACTCTGCAATAGTTTCTTTATAGGTGTCCCTGTTTCCACTTTTGTCCCCATCCCACCCACTAATCTATTTCTCATATAGCAACCATAGTTGTATTTCTAAAACAAAAGTCAAATGTCCTGTTTACAAGCAATAAATTATTTTCCATAGAGCTTAAAATGGAACCCAAGCTACTGATCATGGTCTCCAAGGCCCTGTGTGACTGACCCTTACCTACCTCTCCAACCTCCTCTCCTTCCATTCTCTCCCTCACTCACTACTCTTCTGTCACACTGCCTTTCTATTAATTCCCTTTGGGTCCAGATCTTTCCTGCCTCAGGCTCTTTGTACACACCATCTTCACTTCTGAGATTGGCCCCTCTTCTACTTCACCTGGATAACTTTTGCTCATCTATCCCTCAGGTGGTAGTTGAAACGTTAATTAGGAAAATCTCCCCTGAATCATTCAATCCCACTTTATCAATCTACATTCAATTATTTTGGTTATAGATCTCTTCCTCTGTTTTTCAGATTTAAGTTTTTCTTGAATAACTTCTCCTTGAAGCCACGCACATCTCTACTACCTCCTCCCAGTCATATTTCTAACCTGCTGGATGCTCTGGCAAGTTGAGGACTTCCCTTATCTCTGACCCTCTGTTTCCTTATCTCTGGAAGAAAGTGGTCCAGCTTGACCATCTCTAAGGTTCTTTATAGCTCAGAAAAATTGAATGGTTCTAAATGGTTAGATATATGAACCATATTTCTAAGTGAGTCTAAGAAGGCCAGGAAAAGACAATTCTAAAACATCTTTTCCTGTGATAAAGGACTCTCAGAAACACTATTTGGCAATAAAAGAGAGAAGTAAAATGACCCTCTTACTGCAGAGTTAGGTCAGTTTTCTTTTAGCCGAAGAAGAGATTCAGCATCTGAGGATGGCAGATCTTGGGGGTTTTTCTCTTGAGCAACATTAGGTAAATCCAGTGACCATTTGACAGGGAAATAAGGTCACTATTTTTACATCAACAGGAAAAGAGCAGAGCAGCAAGATAGAAAGATGATTTATCCTGTGGCCAGAATACTTAAAATTGACTGGAGAAACTAATCGAATCAGACTTGATAAAGCTGATGCTGCCTTATATCCCCTGTGCCTAGAAGCCTTGTCAGAGTTGGTCTACCATCCATCCTGATTTAGGATACAGGCTGACTCTTGTGTCTAATCTGAATAGCAAACCAGTTGCATGCAGTTCAAGTATTAGTGGTGGTTGTTGATTTTTTCGCATTATTAAATATGGCACAAGGCTTTTGATGGTGCTAAGCGTGGCAAAAGGCAGGTATCTACTGAAGGATCTGCTCCCAAGTGCCCATGCAATCCCCGGGTAAAGCTGGTTTGGGACTCTCAGGTCCTTTTCCCTCTCCCTCCCTGCCTCCCCTACATCCTTCAAGGCTGAAACAGCTGCCACCAGGTTGTCTCCTTCAGCCCACTCATCCCAAACCACCCTGAAGCTGCAGGGCTACAGGAAGCCTGCCTGACATCCTCTTTTTCATTCAGCACAGTTCAGCTGTGGCTCTGCACTGCTGCACGTGGCTATGGTAGCATCTGGCTCAGAGAGAGGCAAGACTCAAGTGTTTTTGAGTCTGAAGTTACCCAGCCCAGCTGGCTATGGCTGTGGCAGGAAGTGAGGGTCGGACCTGGGCTGCCTCAGAGGATAACTAGGCATTTGTTTTGGCCTGAAATTTGATCTCTTCAGTTGGAGAATGAAGACAGTAAAGATCTGGTACTCAGAATGGCTTAGTTCATCATATGTTTAGTGAGTATCTGTCCTGAGGGTCTAAAGGTGAGTGAGGTGGGCCATGGGGAATAAGGACACAGTTTCTGCATTTGAAGAGTTCACAGTCAAATGTGTGAGATTTTACATAATCAAATACTTTCAATGAAGCAGAATAAAGTGACAATATAAAAATACACACAGGTTGCTGTGGGAGCCTAGAGGTGTGATCTTAGACCACAACAAGATGTTACTTGAGCTGTGTTGAGAAGGATGAGGAAGAGCCAGATGAAACAAGTTAGAGAGAGAGTTCAAGGCTGAGGGAACTGCTCAAAACGTAAAGAGCAGGGCATGGTTGGGAAATCACAGGCAGCTTGGTGTAGGAAGGGTGTAAAGTGGAAGACGAGGCCTGGGAGATACATGGCTGGAGAGGGAGGCAGCAGCTAGGTCATAAAGGGACTCAAGTACCTTGGAAGAAAACTAGGATTTTTCTCTGTAGGGAATTGGGAGCTGTTGGAGGATTCTGAGTAAGGAAGTTATATGACCTATTTGCTTAGACAGACCCCTATCTATGGTGCAGGGAAGGGGTGGGTTTAAAGAGAGTAAGACTAAAGGAAGGAAGAGCCACAAAATCTATGCACGAGTCTTTGGCATGCACTTTGGAGGAAAAGAAATACAAAATAACAACAACAATAATAATAACAACAATAAATTAGGGACTAAAAATAAAGGAAATGTAAATGAAAATAAATGTGAAATAATTTAAATAATAGAAAACAAGAAAATCTAGGCCGGGTGCAGTGGCTCATACCTATAATCTCAGCACTGAGGGAGGGTGAGGCAAGAGGATTGCTTGAGTCCAGGTGTCCAAGACCAGCCTGGGCAATATAGCAAGACCCCACTTCTACAAAAGATAGCTGGGTATAATGCCAGCTACTCAGGAGACTGAGGTGGGAGGATCCTTGAGTCAAGGAGTTCGATGCTGCAGTGAGCTAGGATCGCACAACTTCACTCAACCCGTGCAACAGAGTGAGACCCTGTATCTAAAAAAAAAAAAAAAAATGACTAAAAGAACATCTTTAGCGTCAACTCAAGAGAACATCTCTAGTGTCAACTTTTACATCGATAATTTCTACTTTTCAGTTGTATCCAAGATGTGGTAGAGCTGATAGGTTCTCATTTTTTTGATGCAATCATGACAATGTAATGGAGTAACAGGGCAAAAATAGTAGAAGGCATCTCACCAGTAGCCTTTGGAAGAGCGCTATAGCCTAGTAGTTTGGAGTCTCGAGTTTTAAGGCAGAAGACAACAGTCAAGTGTACTCAGTTCAGATTTCATCTGCCAGTGTTAAAAAGCTGGTGAGAAAGGAGCGCTATGTTGAGGAAGCAAAGTTCAAACACAGAACAGCCCAACGATGTCAGAAAGCAGTTTCAGAGGGGCATGAGAAAGCCAAGGACCTAAAAAGGAAAAGCAGGCATGGGGGCATGGGGCTGGAGAGGCAACAAACATTTATGGGGCATGCAGCTGCTCAGCTAAGTGCTTTCACATGTCAAATCATTTAATTGCGAAGGTATAATTTCAAAGCCATATCAAGTAGTGTTTAGACTTATAAAACAAAATTTATGTTTCAGACTAAAATCAATATCAAGTTCAGGAGAAAGCAACACAACGTCTGCCTGAGAAACAGATGTGCAAAGAAGAACCATAGCAACAGTATGTCTCACATAGTCCATAATAACTGATTCTTGGCCCAGGTTATCAAGAAATGCTAGTGGATATGTTGTAATCACAGAGAAAGAGTTTATTGTGTCTTATTAAGAAGCATGTGTGGGGTGAGGAGGATTTCTTCTCCTTATTTTCATGTTACAAGGGGAGGGGTCTACAAAATTCTTCCTCCACCAACTCTTCCCTCTCTTCTCAAAGAAAGAGTAGCAGCTTATATGGTGGAAAGCTTGGGAGAAGCTGAAGGTGCCTGCCTCAGCCCTCTCCTCCTTCCTCTTTGGGGATCTGCCACCCACAGAGAGCACATGTCTCACCCTGCTTCTTCATGGCACACAGAAGGGAGAACCGCATACCTAGTGATTCCATGACTGATTGGGACTAAGTCACACTCAGGAAGCCGTGATGGAATCCACTACTGCTGCTTATGCAAGCCAGGTCCGAACAAACCTGTAGCAGAAAAACAAGTGGTATTTTTATTATTCCTCTCTGACTCCTGCATCTATATTGCAATTGTTTCTGTCTCCCTCAAATTCTTATATCAGGGAATAAGAAAGAAAAATCAAAACTTTTAAAAATAATAGTATTTTAAACATGTAGTAGGTTTAAACTTACTTAAATAAAGTTTAGATTCTATTGCCTGGCGTTCAAGGCCCTTTATGATCTCAAACCAATAAATCCTTATGTTATCTGACACCACTTTCCTGTAAACACATGACCCTCTAGAAATATCAAACAGAAACACACTAGCACTTTCTCGTCCTTGTGGCTTTACTTGTAGTGTTCCTTCTCAGTGAAAAGCCCCCTTCTTCATCTTTTCATGTCCATATCTGACTTCTTAAAAAAAAAAATTGTTCCAAATTTTACCAAATCCATAGCTACTTTGTTGGCAAATTCTTTTAGTTCTCTATTCAACAATTACCCAATTTTCTTCTTTTTTCCTCAGAGCCTCATTTTTCTTTAACTCTTAGGTGGCCAGACACTTTGAGTGAGGCAGTCTTGTGAACCTTTATTATCTTAGGAAAATATGGTAGTGCCATTCCCCATGTTGATGGCTGCTTTAAGAATGACCATGTGACTCACTTTTGACCCAGAAGACTTTTACCCTGACTCCTGATACTCTGAAAACACTCCACAAAAACTTCTTCAACACCAGGAGTTTCTCTTTTAGCAACGTTTTAAACGTATTCTTTTTCTCTCTTTAAACCTGCTACTCCCTTTTCTTCTGTCCTTTTTAAAAATATATATTCTAAGGATGTTTCATGTCATTCTTTTTTGCTCTTCTTGTTTATTTTCTCATAACTTTGACTTGTAACTTTGTACCTGTTTTCTTTTTGTTTTGCCTTTTTCCCCCATCAGTGTATTTCAGTAAATTATTTCCCAGCCAGGAATGTCTATTTTGGTTTGTAATTCCTTTGGCCTACTCTGTTTCTTGAGAGATTTCCATATTGTTGCATCAAAAGTATCCACCTGTTGGATACCTTTTATTTTTCTTCTTATTCTAGAATAAATGTGCTTATCCTCAGCTGTGACAAAACAACTTCAGCTATTCTTGGGCTGTATCTTTCACTTTACATTTGACAATCTGTAACCTTTATGGCATGCAAATCAGATCTTGCATATCAATTCACCTAGCTCATTGCCTTTTTAATGTAATGTGCAAATGGCCAAGCTATAATAATTAAGCAACCTTTAATCCTGTTATTTTACATTATGATTCTAGAGATTTGGTTTCATGGGTTAATTCACTGTTTCTAGCCCATTCTTTAATTTTTGTCCAAGTTGTAGTTAAAATTCTGTCCTAAAACCAACTCTTTCTAAGTAGGAATGGCTCCTAAACCTTAAAGAATTGATGTCACTTTCTCTTTTTTTGTGGGTTGTTGGTAGAGATTTTTCTTGCTAATTCACATTGCAGTCCAATAGTCAGGGATGGGGAAAAGGACAGATTTATTAATATATGTATGCTTCCGGTTTTCCCTTCTCCATTTATTTCCTACTAGAACTAGGTAAAGGAGAATATACAAGCTTTATTTTTCTAAGACGGAGAATATTCAGAGATGGGAAGAGGCTCCTAGTAGAGGAGAAGAAAAGGGCTAGGACGTAGCAGAGAGGCCAAGGTGATACACAGGGTAAAGAACTGGGTGAGAAGGTAAAAGAACCTGAAGAAAAGCCATAGAGGGGATTGGTATGCAAGAAGTTCCAGAACATCCTTTCTCATGAGAGAAATTGAGAGGGAAAGAATGACTTTTGAGAAGTTCCTGTGAAGGGAATCACCAGTAGTGCAGGCACAAATGAGCAATTAGAAGCCAACAGGTCTACTCCTAGTAGGATGCTTTCATCAGCCTCACTTAAAAGTAAAACACAATGCAGATATAATCAGAGAAGAAAGCAATTGGCTCCCAAATCCTAAATTGTTATGAAATTGTGATACTTATGTTCATTATTTTAAACAATAAACCTTGTGTCAAATGCATAGTGTTGCCTTCTGGTATTTGCTAATGGTAATATAAAGTCATCATGGCTAACTAGATATTATTCTAGATATTAACTAGATATAATTCTTTCATCTTTAAATCATCCTGTTTTTGTTTTATTTAAAATGAGTGGAATATATTAACTTTGAAAAGCATGTTTACGATTTATAAGGAAAATATAAGCATACTTTGAGAGCAGGTGCTCACAATTTTTATTGATAGGGTTCATGATCAAGGTTGTTTAAATACCACTCATTTTCATTATACCACTTTTTTCTGAGTTGAGTTGAAGTCTCACTCTGTCACTCAGACTGGAGTGCAGTGGTCGCTCCCGGTCACTGCAGCCTCGACCTGCTGGACTCCAGCGATCCTTCCGCCTCAGCCTTCCAAGTAGCTGGAACTACAGGCGCGCACTACCACACCTGGCTAATTTTTGATTTATTGTAGAGATGAGGTCTCACCAAATTGCCCAGGTGGGTCTCGAACCCGCGGGCTCAGGCAATCCACTCACCTCAGCCTCCCAAAGCGCGGGATTACAGGCTGAGCCACCGAGCCCGGCTTATACCACTTTTTGTAGGTTCAGTCTTTACCATGTGTCCAGGACTTCCTAGGTCCTCTCTGAAAAAGAAATGGAACGAGGATATTAAGTAATTAAGAGGCAATTAAAACTCAAGCAAAGCTTCTCTGGCCCTCTTATTTAATATAGCAGTGCACACAATTCTCTATGCCTGTCCAACCTTAATTTCTCTCCCTAGCACTTATCACCTTATTATACCCTTATTCATTCTATTTGTTATCCACAAAATAAATACATTTTACTTATTCATTCTACATTTCCTTATTCATTCTATTTATCATCTCTCTTCCTCCCACTAAGCTGTAAGGTACATGAAGATAAAGATATAATATAAGCATATTATATTATTATATATAGTATATATAATGTGTTATATATAATATATATTATTATATTATATAAATGTTATTTTATATTTTGATATATATATGCCAAAACAAAATTCAATTTCTGGAGGGCGAACCCACTGTAATACACTCGGAGTTTGTTCCTCTGAATCAAACAGTCAACCAAAGTTTTTATCTAGAAGTTTTGAGGTTGCCTCACAATTTGCAGAAGAAACATCCCTAGTTGTGGCAATCAGGTGACTGGTTCTTCCACCATGACAACACACCTGCCTGCACTGAGCTGGGTGTTCAGCAGTCTTTGGCCAAAAGCAGCATGACCCCCATGCCTCACCCTCCCTGCTCACCCGATCTCACCCCAAGCGACTTTTTTTTTTGTTTCCCCAAATCTAAAAAAAAGTCCTCAAAGGGAAACATTTTGCCAATGTGGAAAAGGTGAAACAAAAAATGACAGAAGCACTAGAAAGTATCAAAATTGACAAGTTCAAAAAGCGTTTTGAGCAGTGGAAAAAAGGTCTTGATGCGTGCATTGCATCAGACAGAGAGTATTTTGAAACTCACTGAAATTTAAACATGTAAGAATAAATACACATTTTAAAATAAGTAAAATCTGGGCTTTTTGGTGTCCCGTTTTATATATATATGGGGGGAGGGGATTACCAAAAACATATACACATTTTAAGAAAGGAAAAAAAATTCTTTAAAATTATAATACTCAATATATGCTAGCCAGGCTCAGTGGCTCAGCCTGTAATCCCGCGCCTTTGGGAGGCTGAGGTGAGTGGATTGCCTGAGCCCGCGGGTTCGAGACGCACTTGGGCAATTTGGTGAGACCTCATCTCTACAATAAATCAAAAAATTAGCTGTGCGTGGTAGCGCGTGCCTGTAGTTCCAGCTACTCGGAAGGCTGAGGCAGAAGGATCACCAGAGCCCAGCAGGTTGAGGCTGCGGTGGCCGGGAGCGTGCCACTGCCCTCCAGCCTGGGCGACAGAGTGAGACTCCCAACTCAAAAAAAAAAAAAAAATATATATATATATATATATATATATATATATGCTGATAACAAAAGATGAATACAAATCATGTTTGACTTCTGCAATTACCAGAGGTGCTCAAAGTGGATTCCATCAGCATCCAGAAACTTCTGATTACAGTGAACTAAAAGTAATATATAGATAACATCACTTAAAATATGTATATATTTTTTTGGCACCTTTGGTATATATTATATACATGTAAATTTTTACAGTATTGTTAATCATTATATCCCTGTTGCCTGAAACAATTCCTGGCACATAGTAGACCCCTAATAAATGTTGGTTAAATAAATAAATAAAATATCCATTTCTCTTTAAGAAGAAATTCCAAGAACACCCAGGCTTGTAAATTTGATAGCAATTCTAAGCCCAAGTCTTCAGCAAGGTCGGCCTTGTATAAAGTGGCCTAGGTGGGAAGTTTTCTCTGGTATCTTTCCAGCTCCATTCTCCACGCTCTCATACTGCTCTCCGGCTCTCCAGAAGGGATGTGATGCTTCCTTCCTCGCCACTTGGGTGCTCGGTGGGCGGTACTCCCACTTTTCCTTGTCCCCTGATTCACACACTCCCCAGGTTTTTGTTTTGACTGTAATTTCAAGAAACATGGATGTGCTGCACCGGGTCCAATGACTGACTGTGACCAGATACACATTTATCATAATCGATGAAGCAATACCTCAGCAGGAGAGTTGCCAGTCAAACGCAAGCCATTTCAAGCTCTGTGGCAAGTGAGTATAGAATCCAGAGTGGACAGATCGTTGGATGGGAGACTTTAGGCCCTCCTCAGATCACCCTGTCTGGGCAGCTGACCATACCCTGAACCATCAGAGGTATGCAGACCACCCTCTTCTGACTGCTCCTGAGTCTCCAGGAATCGCTGATTTGAGAAGAGGGCTGGTGGTGGTAATCATCAGGCACTGGATGGAGACTGCTTTTCCTCCCTGAGTCTTTGGATGAAGGGCTCGTGGCTGAGATGCAGACCTTTTGTGCTCTGGGTAGTTGGTGTCAACAGAACCAGAGAAAAGAAGCTCTTGCTGCATTTCCTTCTGCTCTAGTTGGTACTGAGTGTTGCAGACACTAACCAGGGCTGAACATGGTATTCCCTGACTTGAATCTTATGGGGTAAGGCGTTTGAAATCTCCACGTGCCTTAAAACTGGTGACTTTTTTTTTGGCAAGAGCTTGGTTTCTAAATAAAGCAACAGATGTTTTGCTTTTGCCTCTTTCCTTTCTGTCCATGGCTCCTAACGTGGGTGATATTAACCAAGTGTGACAGGTTTCAGGTTTTTATTTATAGCAGTGGAAAACTGTTTTCATGTATTTGCAGAGTTCTGGGCCTCTGAGACTGAGTTTTTCTACAGCCTGGAAGGATAGGAGTATAAGAAGCTTGAAGATTCTAAAAGCTGGGAGCCACATTCAAAGGGGAAAAGAGAATTTGAGGAGTCTGATGAAACTTCTTCATCTCTTTCATACATAACGGCTTAGCTGGAAATATGGGGCTTATACCTATAAAAATCTTAAATAATTCCAGTAGAAGTCCTCTCGTCTGATACCACCAAAACTACTAATAAGACTGAAAAACTTTATAAAGCTGAGGAATCTAAGTGATGCCTACCTTAAACATTTATTTTAGTGTGCGCACAGCACATGCGTGTGTGCGCGCGCACACACACACACACACACACACACACACACACACTCATTACCAATCATTTGATGTAGAGCCATAGCCTTTTACTTTGAGATGAGTCTGCTGCTTACAGTTCTATATTACCCTTCTTAAACAAGCTACAACTATAATGCATTTTCTTTAATTTACAGTCATGATTTTTCAAGTGGAAAAATAACTTTTAAACATTTGCAAAGTACATCTTCCTTCTGGATTTTTATAAATTCCACCCACTTTCCACCATTACCACACACAATGCCCAATCTTTAATATTTATTTCCCCTGCACCTGCATTAATAACAATTTCAAAAATACAAATATATTCTTATTGCATTATTTCAAAGCATGTCAACTACATTTTTATGGAGTCAGTAACTCCACTTCTGTTAAAGTTTCTTTTTAAAACACTGAGGCAGCCAGGTGTGGTGGCTCAAGCCTGTAAATCCCAGCACTTTGGGAGGCCAAGGTGAGGGCATTGCCTGAGCCCACATGTTCGAGAACAGCCTCGGGAACTTGGTGAGACCTCATCTCTACCATAAAATAAAAAAATTAGCTGGGTATGGTGGTGCGTGCCTGTAGTTCCAGCTACTTGGAAGGCTGAGGTGGAAGGATCGCTGGAGCCCAGCAGGACGAGGCTGCAGTGGCTGTGAGCATGCCACTGCACTCAGCTGGGCGACAGAGTGAGACTCCAAATTTTAAAAAATGGAGGCATATATTAAATACTGCATGCATTTAAATTGTACAGGCTGCTAAATTTTGATATATGTATATACCTATGAAACCATCACCATAACCAAGATAACGAGTACATCCATCACCCTAAATGTTCCTCATTCCTTTTGTAATTTCTCTGTTCTGTTTCTCCCAGACTGTGATCCTCTTCCTTTCCCAGGCAACCACTGATAAGCTTTCTGTCACTATAGATTAGTTTGCACTCCTTACAGTTTTATATAAATCAAATTATACAGTACATACTCCTTTCTGACTGGCTTATTCTACTTGGCATAATTATTTTGAGATTTACAATGTATCAACAATTTGTTCATTTTTTATTGCTGAGTAGCATTCCACTGTGTACATATATCTCACAATTTGTTTACCCATTCACCTGATGAACATTTGAGTTGTTTTCACTTTTTGGCTACCACAAATAAAGCTGCCATAATGATTCATGTTCAATTATTTATATAAGATCTGTTTTCATTTATCTTGGGTAAATACCTAGAATAGATGGCTGAATCATATAGTAATAATATAATTAACTTAAAAAAAATTGCCAGATTGGTATCCAAAGTGTGTGTACCTCTTTACATTTTCAGCAACAGCGTATGAGAGGTGTTCAAATCCCTCCATAATTTTGTCAACACTTGGTATGGTTAGTCTGTTAAATTTGGGTCATTTTAATACGTGTGTAGTAGTATATTGCTGGGTTTTAATTTGCATTTCCCTAATGACTGATGACATTAAGAATCTTCTCATGGTGTTATTTGCCATCTGTATATGTTCTTGATAAAGTGACAGTTAACATCTCTTACCCATTTTAGTTGAGTCATTTATTTTCTTAGTATTGAGGAGTCTTTTGTTTTTGTTTTTTGTTTTGTTTTGTTTTAAAGTCAGAGTCTCACCATGTTACCCAGCCTGAAGTGCAGTCTATTCACAGTCACAGTCATAGTACACTGTAGTCTCAAACTCCTGGCCTCAAGTGATCCTCCCACCTCAACCTCCCAAGCAGCTGGAACTACAAGTGTGTGCCATTATCCCAGCAGTATTGCGTTTTGAGAACTCTTTGTATATTCTGGATACAAGTTCTTTTTCAGATATATACAAATCTTTTCTCTTGGTCTGTGACTTGTTCTTTTTTTATTTTAATTGAAATTTTTGTTATGATGTTGCACACATACATGCAGTCACAAAAAGTAATACAAAAAGATTCCTAGTATACTTTACCTATTTTCACCAATGATAACATTTTACAAAACGGTAATAGAATATCATACCCAGGATAAAAACCTTGGTGTAATTCACTCATTTTATTCAGATTTTCCAGTTTTACTTATACTCATTTGTGTATGTGTGTGTGTGTGTGTAAAATTCTATACAATTTTAATGTGTGTAGATTCAAACATCCACCACAGACAACATAGTGAATAGTTCAAACTTAACTGTGATGCCTCCATTGCCCTTTCATTTATTACCACACCCACCTCCCTCTCACAATCCCACTTCACCCCTAGTTACTGGCAATCATTAATCTGTTCTTCATTTTTAAAATTTTGTCATTTCAAAAATGTTCTGTAAATGGAGTCGGATAGTATTTAAACTTTCAGAATTTTTTTTCATTCAGTATAATTCAGGAAATTCATCCAGTTGTGTATATTCATTATTTGTTCCTTTTTATTGCTTTGTAATATTCCATGGTATGTGTATACCACAATTTGTTTACTCATTCACTGGTTGAAAGACATTCGAGCTGATCCTAGCTTTTAGTTATCACAGATAAAACTGCTATGAACATCCATGTACAGGTTTTAATGTGGTCATAAATTTCCATTTCTCTAGGATAAATGCCCAAGAGTGCAATTGCTTGGTCATATGACAGTTGCATGTTCAGTTTTATAAGGAAATTTCAAACTGTCTATCAGACAGTTGTACCATTTTACATTCTCACCAGCAATTATGAGTGATCCAGTTACTCTGCATCCTCATAAGACTTAACATCATTTAAACAAAAATTTTTGACCAGTTTGATATATATGATATCTTGTTATGGTTTCAATTTGCATTTCCTTGACGGCTAATAATGTTGAACGTCTTTTCATGTGTTTATTTGCTGTCAATGAATCTTAATGAAATGTCCATTTACGTCTTTTGCCTATTGGATTGTTTTCTTTACCTTTGCTGAGTTTTGAGGGTTCTTTATATATTTTATTTTATTTTATTTTAGTTGGAATCTCACTCCGTCACCCCGGCTGGAGTGCAGTGGCACACTTACGGCCACCTCAGCCTTCACCTGCAGGGCTCAGGTGATCTTTCTGCCTCAGTCTTCCAAGTATCTGGAACTATAGGTATGCGCCACCATGCCCAGCTTATTTTTGATTTGTTGTAGAGATGAGGTCTCGCCAAGTTGTCCAGGCTGGTCTCAAACCCGTGGGCTCAGGCAATTCACTCACTTCGGCCTCCCAAAATGCTGAGGTTATAGGATTGAGCCACTGCATCCAGCCTCTTTATATATTTTAGATTCTAGCCCTTTGTTACATATATGAATTACAAATATTTTCTCCTAGACTGTCATTTCACTAGCTTATCATTTCACTCTCTTCACATGGGCTTTCAGAAAGCAACAGTTTTAATTTTCATGTGATCCTATTTATCTATTTTTCCCTTTATGGATTGTGCTTTTGGTGTCAGCTCTAATAACTCTGCCTAAACCTAGATCCTGAAGATTTCCTCCTATGTTTTATTCTAAAATATTTATATTTTTTACATTTAAATCTATGATTCATTTGAAGTAAATTTTTTTATGTAAGGTGTAAAGTTTAAGTAGACTTTTTTGGCATATGAATATTCAATTACTCCAGTATTATGTACTGAAAAGGCTATCCTTTCTTCATTGACTTGCTTTAGTATCTTTATCAGAAGTCAATTGAGCATATCTTTGGAGTTTTTTTTTTAAGTTTTTCTATTCTTCTCCATGGATTTATGTATCTATCTTTACAACAGTCTCACACTTTCTTGATTACTACAGCTATAAGTAAGCCTCAATAATGTTAAAGTGACTCCTCTCGCATGGTTCTATTTTGTCAAGATTTTTTTAACTGTTTTTGGACCTGTGCTTTTCCATATAAATTTTAAAATAAGCTTGTCTATGTCTACACAAAATCTTGCTGAGATTTGATAGGAATTTTATTATACTTATAGATCAATATGGGGAGAATTGACATCTTTGTTACGTTGAGCCTTCCAAACCATGAATATGCTATGTCACTCTGCTTATTTTGGTCTTCTCTGATTTATTTAATCAGCATTTTGTCATCTTCAAATCCTGCACTTGTTTTATTAAGCATATATCTAAATATTTATTTTTGCCTAGAGAGACTGAAAGGGTATTGTGTTTTTAAATTTGGTTCCATTATGATTGTTAGTACATAGGAATGCAATTAATTTTTATAACTTGATCCTGTGATCTTGATGAGCTCATTAGTTGAAGTTTTTTGTAGATTCTTTGTGACTTTCTACTTAGACAAATCATCTTCAAATAAAGATAGCTTTATTTATTTCTTTCTGATTTCTTTGCCTTTCTTTTCCTTGCCTTTTGCATGGCTACCACTTCCAGTAATATGTTAAATAAGATTGATGAGAGCAGACATTCTTGTCCTGTCCCTAATCTTAATAGGAAAACATTCATTCTTTCACCATTAAATATAATGCTTAGCTGTAGGTATTTTGTAGATGCGCTTTGTCAAGTTGAGAATTTTCCCCTCTATTTCTATTTTTTCAAAGTTTTTTTTTTATCATGAATGGTGTTGAATTTTGTCAAATAATTTTTCTAATTCAATGATGTGATCATATGGTTTTTCTTCTAAGTGTACAATTAACATCAATTGACTGATTTTTGGATATTGAACCAGTCTTGCATACCTAAAATAAATCCCATTTGGTTCACAGTATATAATTGATTTGGTCTGCATTTATTTTGTTGAGGATTTTGTGTCTAAGTTCATGAAAGATGTTGCTCTGCAGGGTTTTTTTGTTTGTTTTGCTTTGGAGAAAAAGTCTCATTTTGTCATCCAAGTTGGAGTGCAGTAACTCAGTCACAGTTCACCACAGCCTCAACCTCCTGGATGTAGGTGATCCTTCTGCCTCAGCCTCCCAAGTCACTAGGACTACATGCATGCACCACCACACCGAGTTAAATTTTTTTTTTTTCTTATTTTTTGTAAAGATGAAGTCTCTCTATGTTGCCCAGGCTGGTCTCGAACTCCTAGGCTCAGGCAATCCTTCCTCCTCAGTCTCCCAAAGTGCTGGGATTACAGATGTGAGCCACCATGCCTGGCCTGTAGTTTTCCTTTTTTAATGTGTTCATCTGGTTTTGATATAAGAGTAATAGTGCCCTTATAAAATGAGGTGGGGATTGTTCTCTTATTCTATTTTCTGTGAGAAATGGTGTAAATTTTATGTTAGTTAGTGAAGTTGCATGTTGGGCAGAAATGACCAGGTTCTAAAAACTTCCTCTGTGTTCAGTCTTTGACTGGGGGCTGCTCCAGAAGAGTAAGACCTCAACTCAAAAGCTAATGCAGATTCTAGAGGAACAGGATCTAGAGGCTGTCACCTAACTGAACTTGATGCAGCTTGATTGATAGAAAGTTATTTCTTGAAGGGAGATCAGAATGACATTCTTCCTTGCTTGTCACATCAAGATCCATTGTTCCCAGAGTCTCTAGATTTTTTTGTTTGTTTGTTTGCTTACTTGCTTGTCCTATCCTCTTTGTTTTGCCTTTATTTCTTGATGATAGCCCAATGGTTATCTTCCTGATAGGTGTGTAAATGAATTTTTTCACCCAACTAACTAAATGTTTCTGCATTATTCCTTGATGCAACTATATAATATTAAGCAGGCAAGTTTAATCCAAAAAAGCTAGCTATCTTACCCATAATTATTTATTTTCTTTCTGTGAGTTGGAACACAACTACCACTACCATGCTTTTTTTTTAACATGCTGTCAAATCACCTATTTAATGTGCACAGTTTAGTGGTTTCTAGCATATTTACAGAATCATGCAACCATTACCATCATCCCATTTCTGAACATTTCCATCATACTAGAAAGAAGCCTTGTATTCATTAGCTGCCATACCCTATACCTCCACCCCAGCCCCTGCCAGGCACTAATCTTATTTCTGTCTCTGTAGGGTTGCCTATTCTGAACATTGCATATAAATGATATTATACAATATATGCTTTCTTGTGATTGCTTCTTTTACTTAGCATAGTGTTTTCAGGGTTCATTCCGGTTATAGCATGAATCAGTACTTTATTCCCCTTTATTGCCAATGTGGCAGGTACTATAGATTGAATGTTTACTGCCTTATAGGCACTGTACTATGAACTTAACATGCTTTATCTCATATAATCCTCACAGTGAAGGAGGTATCATTATTCCTATTTTCCAGCTGAGGAAAAGGAGACCGACATAACCAGAATCTGAACCCAGATCTCTCTGGTTGCAATACCTGGCACTTAATAAGTCACAATATAGAAGAAATCAAGTTGGTTTTGCTACTGTGCTCAATCTATCAGCTTCCTAATAGTCAGCCTGCAGGTGCTGCATTTTAGAAGTGAGAAGGAATTCATTCAGTTCAGCTTTCAGTGAACTCATATCTTCTTGCTGCCAGTCTATACCCCTCTTCAGAGAATTCACAGGTCTCAATCTCTTTTCCACCAGGTTCATCTTCCACTGGAAACACCCACATTACCACCACCTTCTCCACAGTCACCAGAGTAGAGGAGGCCCACTGGAGGGAGGCTCCCAGTGCCTTTTCAGTTCTTCATGTTTGTGCCTTACTTTTTCTCTGTCTCATGCTTTTTACTTAGTCATTTCAGAAGTTCTTCTGTATTACTTTTCCTGTCTTTTTCTCTATTGCCATTGGATCTCCGGTGGTCTCTCTGCTCACTTGTCACTCCAATCCACTCATATTAATTCCTTTCAGAATTATTAATCTAAATCCTTTCTATCATTTATCTTAGCCATCATACTTTTGTACATCTTTGGCAATAATATAGAGATTCTTGAATGACCAAAATGGGTTTCCAGAGTTACCAAACCATTTTGATAATGGACTTTTTTAACTGTGTACCGTTTTTCTGACTCTAAAATACATATGTAGCTTAAGTCTTTTCTCTGAGTATTAGAAGTGTGCAGAACTGACAAGTAGGAATAATTGACTGAGTAACTGGGAAGCTCTCAAACTCTAAAGGTTATCGATTGATTAATAGTCTTTTCTCATAAATATATTCTCACTTGTGTATTTCCCATTTCTGTTACTGATATGTACCTGGTCTCTTAAGACAGAGTTATCCTACACTACTCTTTCCCTTCTTTCCATTGCTCATTAAAACTCATCAACTCTATACTTACTGACACCCTTTACTCCATCTCCACTGCTTCTGCTATGTTCAGACTCACATATTTATCAAATTATTGTAACAATATCTTAAATGATTCCATTGTTTCCACTATTATATTTTTTCCCCTAATACATACTCCATTCTTTGAATAAAGTACAAATCTTGAAATGAAATGCAAATCTGAACCTAAAGTTCATGCAATAACTCTTCCATGGCTCCCCAGTACCTAAGGAGAAAAAGCCTAGCTCCGAGCATGGCCCGCAGGACTCTCTCAAATTTTGCCTCTGTCTTCTTCTCAACCCAGTCCTCCAAATGTTTCCTGTGCCTTTACCATGTAGAATCACTTGCAGTTACCCAACAGATGATGCTCTCCCATACTTCTTCCTTTGGACCTGGGCTCATGCCTCCTTCTCCTTTCTCCTCACTAAGCTGGTTCTTTGTTCATTAAGACCCGACTCTACCTGTACTCAGGATCCCACTTTTCTTGTCCCCTCAAGAACTTGGCTTTTTTACTTGGTCCCATCTCTATTGCACTATCAACCTTTCTTTCTCTTTCCTGGACCATTCCCATCACTATACAAACATGCTTTTATATTGCCCATTAAAATAATAATAATAATTGCTTGACCCCATATTCCCCTCAGTTACTGCCCTTCTTAACTGCATCTTTCACAGTCAAATTTACTGAAAAGAGTTATCTGTACCTTCACTATTCAAAGTGCAATCTCTGGACCAGCAGCACTGGTGTTACTGGGGGCCCCCAGTTATTAGAAATGCAGGATCTCCAGAACCTCTCCAGAACTACTAAGAAAATATATTCACTTTAAAGTTTGAGAATCATTGATCTACATTATTGGTTCTTGAGCTCATCACACTGGAATGACCTGAGGCATTTTATAAAACACTGATGCTTTGGACTCACCTATGGAGATTCTGCTGAAATTGATATGGGGTGCTGCCTGAACATTGAGATTTTTAGAGATTTCCTAGATGTTCTTAAGTTCAGCCAAGTTTGGGAAACATGGGTCCACAAGTGACTTACTTCTTTACTTCCCTTAGCTTTTCAATTTGTTTTAATCTGGCTCTTGCTTCCACCATCAACAGAAAGGTCCCTTGCTGAGCTTATCGGTTGTAATGGTTAACTTTGTGTGTCAACTTGGCTAGACCATAGTACCCTGATATTTGTTAAAATATTATTTTAAATGTTTCTGTGAAGGCATTGTTTAGCTAAAACTAACAATTGAATTAGTAAATAGACTTTGAGTTCAGCAGATGGCTCTCCACTATGTGGGTGGGCCTCATCCAATTAGTGGAAGGTCTTAATAGAAAGAGACTGACCTCCTTGGAAGAAGAAGAAATTGTGCTTGTAGACTGCCTTTGGACTCAAACTGAAACTCCTTCCTGGGTCTCCAGCCTGTCAGCCTGCCTTGCAGATTTTGGACTTGCCAGCTTCTACAAATGCCTGAGCCAGTTTCTTAAAATAAACCTCTCTCTCTCTCTCTCTCTCTCTCTCTCTCTCTCTCTCTCTCTCTCTCTCCCTCAAAGAGAGTATATATATTAAGAACAAAAAAAAACTATAAACCGGGCTCGGTGGCTCAGCCTGTAATCCATGCCTTTGGGAGGCTGAGGTGAGTGGATTTCATGAGCCTGCGGGTTTGAGACCCGCCTGGGCAGCGAGACCTCATCTCTACAATAAATCAAAAAATCAGCCTGGCATGGTAGCGCATGCCTGTAATTCCGGCTACTCGGAAGGCTGAGGTGGAAGGATCGCCAGAGCCCAGCAGGTCGAGGCTGCGGTGGCCGGGAGCAGCCACTGCACTCCAGTCTGGGTGACAGAGTGAGACTCCAACTCAAAAAATCCAAAAAACTATATTAAAATTGTAATACTTAATATATACTAATAACAAAGATGAACACAAGTCACATTTGACTCTTGCATTTACAAGAGGTGCTCAAAGTGGTTACCATCAGCGTCCGGACACTTCTGATTATGGTGAACTACTGTAGGACTTGCTGCTGTGGGAGACCTCCTGAATTTTCCCTTGTGCACATCACACACAGTACCATGCGTCTCAAACTTATCACAAATGTGTGCAATTGTTAGGTGTGTTGGAGATTCTGTTGCATTCTCATGCCTCCATTGTTGCTGTACTTCCACAACGTTCCCTGATTTCAAATACCACTTCAAAATGGTCTTGCGCTCCTCAAACGACAACCGTGCTTTCTCCATTTTCTTTGACTATCTTGCCTGTCGTATGGTGATGCTAGCATTCAGTCATAAAAGATTAACGCCATTTTTTGAGCAAACATCATATTACACATTTCTACTACAATTCAACTCAACTTCAAAAAGTAATACACAGATAACATCTCTTAAAATGTGTATACATTTCAGCACCCCTGATATATATGTTTGATTCCATTTCTTTGGGGAACCCTGACTAATACAACAACAAACTTAAATGTTGCCAAAACCAATGATTAAATATCTACTTCCCATCTTACCTAAACTCCTGGCATCTTTCTTCTTGAATGTTTGTCTTAGGTTCCATAAACGTATACTCTCATGGATTTCCAATGGCCACTCTTTCTGTTTACTTTATAGACTTCGACAAGTGATACTGACATTCCTCATGACTAGGTCAGTCCTAGGGGCTTTGCTCTTATCTCTCTTCACTCTTTCTTTGGGTGATCTCATCCAAAACCTCTGGGACTGAAGACACCCAATTTTCATCTCAACCTAAACCTTTACTCTAAACTAATATGTGCACATCCAAATTGCCTATTTACTTTCTCCAACTGGCTGTCTCATTAGCACCTCAAACTCAGCACATTCAAAACTAAATTCCTGATTTCCACCCTCCACCCCCTACAAACTTATCCTCCCTCAGCCTTCTTCATCTTGCTAGCTGACATGACCAATTCATGCAGCTGCTCAAGGCAGAATCTGGGGAGTTATCCTGCACATGGTCCTCTTCCTCAATCACCCTTCCAGTTGGATAGTGCTTCTGATCCAGTCTACCTCTATAGTATATCTTAATTCTGTCCACTTAGAAAAAACATCTTTCAAGTCTCTCAGTTTAAAACCCATTTATGTCTCCAGCATGATCCAGTGCCTTTCAATGTGTAGTCAAGATAAGTCACCTCCTCTGGGAAGTGTCTGTTCCCTGACTCTTCCCTCCTGTGTCCTATATATTTTCACAGCATAGGTATTTTGTGAACATTTGTTGAAAGTTGAGTAAAGAAATTAATGTTTTAATGTAAAGATAGCAATATTGGAAAAACCATATTTGAAGTTAGCTGCCACTTCACATCATAATGTTTGTAGTAAAAAAAATTATCTAGTTCCAAAGACTTCTATTTTCCATGCCTTATGGTAGAACCATAAAAAAGAAATTCTTTTAGCACTCTTTCCCCAACACATATTAATAAAAACTATGATTAATCCCATATGCGAAACATTTTATTTTTTGAGACTTAACTTTTATATCTTACCCTTTTATTTTGTTTTGTTTTGTTTTCATATTATTCTTTATTGAAGCAAAGAATGTGGTCACGTGGCTGAGTTAATGAAATCACTTTTGAGGAAAGGATATGGCATAAACATTTTTTCGTAAATTTTAAATTCAGGGGATACATGCAGGTTTGTTACATGGGTATATTGTGTGATGGCGAGGTTTGGACTTCTTTTGAACATGTCACTCAGATAGTGAACATGGTATCTAGTTGTAGTTTTCTTTTTTTATTTTTATTTTAAAGATGTGGAGTACAGTTCAGGATTAGGTATACAAATGGTCATTATACAGGTAAAGCTTGGGCCTCCCTTTGGTCCCCACTTCACTTGGTTTGAGATCAGGTACCCTTAATGTTGTATCTCCTTCTTCCCCTCCCCTGGCAGTATCCCACTACTGTCAATCCCCTTCTTATAACATTATGGTAAATGTTCAGGGTCTGCTTATGAGTGAGAACATGTGGTACTCAGTTCTTTGTTTCTGTGATAGATCACTGAGTATGAGCGACTCTAAATTCATCCAAGATGCTGCAAACTCCATATGTTTGTCCTCATTTATGGCTGTGTAATATTCCATCATGTGTATGTACCATATTTTTTATTCAGTCCAGTTTCAATGTGCAGCACCGTTGGTTCCTTGTTTTTGCTATTGTGACTAATGCTGCAATAAACATGCATGTGTAGGTATCTTTTTTGTAGAATGATTTGAGCTACTCTAGGTGTATTCCCAGTAGGGGGATTGCTGGGTCATATGGCAGGTCAATTTGTAATTCTTTGAGAACTTGCCATACTGTTTTCCATAGAGGTGGAACCAGTTTGCATTCCCACCAGCAGTGTAGAAGTGTTCCCTTTTCTTCGCATCCTTGCCAGCATTTGTTGTTATTTGTGCATTTTACTCTTATTTAAAGTTCAACCATAGGAATGTCCTCTCTGCTGCTTCCATGCAGTTACTTCAGTGTCCCTTCTGTCTTGATAAAACAGACACAGTAATGTGGCTTAGAATACAGGAGAAAAGTGTGGACATTTTTTATTTGTTTGTTTCATAGGCTACCCAGCCCATGAAATATGTTGCCTCAGAGTCATCATTCTCGTCAGTTTAATCTGTTCTGTTGCTTGAGAAGAAAGAAAGGAGCCTATACTCTACTTCACCAGCTATACTATAGAATATAGAGTAGTGAGTACCTTTTCTGCCAGAGGCTCAGAATCTGTTTACATAATTCCTGCCAATCTATCATCTTCACATATTCTATTTCAAGTGTCAGGGCAGGACAATTAAGCTTTTCAAGGATTCAAACAAAAGTCCATTGGATTTTCTGCTTTTAGTCTCAGTTGTATTTCAGAACTCTGTTACCAGTGATTCTAAACTGCATTGGTTTGGCTTTATCAAGTCCCACAAAATTGGTAGCAGCTACTAGGATGGTGCCAGTGGCTGTATGTGGAGACTGGGATGGAATGGTTGAGTGAGTGGGAAACTGCAGGGCCTAGAGCAGCCATGGTAGTAAGGAAAGTAGAAGATGGGCATCAGGAAGTGTGAAAGGATACTTTAAAAAAATAAGTGTGGTACGATTCAGGGTTAGGTATACAAATGTTCATTAGAAAGGATACTTTTTAAAAGAGGATGTAATTATGACTCATACAGTTATAAAATGAACATGCATCAAAGATTTTATTTAACTTACCAGTTAATATGGGGATGGGTAAGATATTACAATGGACTCAAATGAAGGTTTACATTCCAGAAATATATATGTATGTGTATGTGTGTAGATATATATATATATTTGTATTTGGAGTCTCACTTTGTTGCCCAGGCTGGAGTGCAGTCACTCACGGCCATTCAGCGTTGACCTGCAGGGCTCCAGGGATCCTTCCACCTCAGCCTTCCAAGTAGCCAGAACTATAGGCGTGTGCTACCATGTCTGACTAATTTTTGATTTATTGTAGAGACGAGGTCTCTCCAAGTTACCCGGGCTGGTCTCGAACCCAGGGGCTTAGGCAATCCACTCTCCTCGGCCTCCCAAAGTTCTGGGATTACAGGCTGAGCCACCGAGCCCGGCCAAGATTTATAATATTTACCAGACAAAATTTATTTGCCTTGACAAATACTGGAATCATATAGAACATTTGCACTTACTGGTTTTCTACAAGTTAACTTCCTTCTCTATTTAGCTGTAAAATAAGCTTTGTCAAAACCAGTGAAAGACTGGAGTAACCCAGTTGACTGAGGTAGACAGGACACCCACCAATCTCTATTGTTGCTTAAAGTCTCATAATTTTTCTTAATGAAAAGATATGCTCCTAAAGAGAGACTAGAGAGTGTTGGAATAACATTAATCCTAATGGACACTTACTGAGAATTTACTATATGCCAGAAAATATACTAAGCTCTTTACATACACTGTTTCATTTTCCTTAAACTAGCTAGTAGGGAAGGTACAACAGATACAAAAATGGAGGCTCATTGATATTAAGTACCATGACCAAGAACACATAGCTGACTTAGAACAGAAATAAAATTATTTAACTGGATTATAGCAACCTAGCATCCCTATCCTCAGTTATAGTTTTTGTATTTGTAACAATAGGAAAGTTGTGATTTTCAAGGTCACAAATCTCCAAGTCCAGAACTCTTTGCACTCACTATTTTGCTGTTAAACATGATGGGTTCTCAAACAGGAGAGATGGTTCTACCCTCGTATTATCTAGCTGACTGATCTTGGGCAAGTCAGTTAACCATTTAGATGTTACTTGACTTTTGAGTAGGGAGAAAATATCAGATCTACTTAGGATATAAAACTCTTTGAAAAATCCATTTTAAAATATATGCGAAACACTTAGAAAATATTACAATCAGTATGGTTGTTAGCTTTCTTGACTGTTGAGTTTTGAAAGTGAAGGCAAATGCTCAAAATGGAATATCTAATTGCCATAGAAAACATTCACAAAAGGTACGTGCAGAGAAAGGCATTTAAAAAGGTATGCATGGAGAGAGGCAAGATGGTGACAGAACCAATGGGAGCGTGGGAGTCCCTGCAAGAGTGTGTCCATAAAGACAGTCAGTGCAACTGAGTGAGTGAAAGTCCATCTATGGGGAGACTCGGGATCAAGCACCCGGGGCTCCCCTCCGGCTGCAGCCATCACTGCTCTGAGATCGGACCCAGAGCCTGCCACATAGGATTGTCAGTCATTCTCAGGGGTCTTCCAGAAGGAGGGAGCAGAGGTCAGCTGCTCCACAGCTTCTGGCACCTGGCCCATGCCATCACCTGTGGCAGCCGGCCAGGCACTAGCAGTGGGAACCATGGAGAGGGCACAGCGAGGAAATCTGCAACAGACCCTCACCAGCTGTGAGGAGATACCAATTGCCACCATTTTCTCTGTCCCGTGACCAGGTAGAGAACTGTGTTGCCCCCCCCGCCCCCAGCCTCCAACCTGGGAACCAGAGGCAATCTTTACATCACTCTGGGATCGACCACTTGCTAACCCAAGAGGAAACGTGAGGAACAGACGTAGAGAGACTGATGTCCCATCCCCTACACTGAACCAGGCACAGGTACATCTAAGTGGGCAATTTGGTGGTGGCAGCAGCAACAGCAGCAGACAAGTTGGGTGAGTCTGGATCCCATTCTCCCTCCTCCCACTGCAACCAGTGGGGCCTCTGACCCAAGTTAAAAGCAACCCCATTGGCCTGCGCTGAGAGTGGAGGGGAGGGGCTGGAGACTGGAGCCCACTCCCTACTACAGCTGCAGCCAAAAGCAGCCCTGGTGCTTGGGAAAGGAATCTGAAGTTTCAGAAACGGCCACAGAGGGAGCTCGTTTTTTGTTTGTTTGTTTGTTTGTTTTCTCTTTGTTTTTGTTTTAGTACTTGTTTTGTTTTTTTGGTGTTTTCTAGTCTCTCTGTTTGCATATGGACATTTTTGAGGTCAAGTGCTTCATCAGCGTGTGTGTGTGTGTGTGTGTGTGTGTGTGTGTGTGTGTGTGTGTGTGTATG
This sequence comes from Carlito syrichta, assembly GCF_000164805.1. Classification (NCBI taxonomy): domain Eukaryota; kingdom Metazoa; phylum Chordata; class Mammalia; order Primates; family Tarsiidae; genus Carlito; species Carlito syrichta. The sequence goes on along the minus strand of NW_007252914.1, from coordinate 362,925 downwards.
CTTGTTTGTATTTTGGGGTGTTTTGTTTTTTTTTTTGGTTTTTTGTTTTTTGTTTTTGGTTTATTCATTTGTTTGAATGTTTCTCTGTTTTCTTTCTCCTCTCTCTTCATCTTTCTTTCATCTCCCTTCTTCTTTTTTAATGTTCTTTTCCTTGCTCTTATCTCATTTTGCTTTCAGGAGCATACACATGTCCCCACCACATGGGCAGACTGTAAAGTGGTGGGAAGTGGATTCCAGGGGGCCCACACACCTGTCAGTAGATACTATACTCTGCAGATAGCTTCTGAACCACAGCTCTCCCATCACTCCTTAATCAAACCTCAAGACTGCAAAAAGCACAGTACCTCCATCCCCAGTCCAGCTTCAAAATTGAACAAATCCAGAGGGTCTATATAATGAAGAATAGGGGATTGAACAAATGGAAGTGAAAGCAATCCTCCCGTCACTGAGCAACAAAATTAAAGAAGGGGGAGGAAAACCAGTACAAATGAAGAAGAATCAAAGGAAGAACACAGGCTCCACACAGACTCCTAGGAAGACAGCACCTGAGAATACAGACTTTGGAACTCAAACAACAAAGAGCCCCTAAAATGACTGGTGTCAAACCACAGACCCAGACATCAAGATATTAATAAAATGAATAGAAATGAGGAGAGATCATAGGAAATAAAGAAGGAGTTGATAACTGAGATGACGACAATAAAGAATACAGTAAGCAAAATAAATAACAAACTGGCAATCGTGGAAAGCAAAATTAACCAAGTAAAAGAAAGAATCTCAGAGCTTGAGGATCAAAATATGGAAGTAACTCAAACTGTTAAAAATATAGAAAAGAAGCTTAAAAAGACAGAGCAAAACCTCCAAGAGATGAGTGATTATATTAAGAGGTCATCTATGGCTAATTGGCATTCCTGAGGCAGAAAGAGAAATAGAGACCATCCCAGAACAAACATTCCTTGAAATTATCCAAGAAAACTTCCCTCATCTCATCAAAGATATGACCATTCAAACACAAGAGATTCAGAGAACTCCTGCAAGATATTAAATGAAAAGAGCAATTTCTAAACACATGGTAATTCACTTGCACAAAGTAGGTATAAAAGAAAAAATTCTAAGGGCAGCAAGAGAAAATGGTCAGACTACTTACCAGGGCAGACCAATTAGAATAGCAGCAGATTTATCGACAGAAACACTGCAGGCTAGAAGAGACTGGAGTCCAATCTCACAGTTCTCAAAGATAAACAATTCCAACCAAGAGTTTCCTACCCAGCTAAGCTAAGCTTCATCAGCAATGGAGAATTCAAATCCTTCCTAGACATTCAATTTCTAAGAGTTTCTGCTGCCTCCAGACCAACTCAACAAGAAACGTTTAAGAAAGTATTAAACACAGAAGAAAGAAAACCAAGAATGACCACACTCTCCCCAAGAATGCAGGGAAGATAATAAAGTCACAAACATATATCAACCCAAAAGTCAAAAGAAAAACAACAAACAAATAAACAAACAAACAACAACAAACCTTATAAGAACTTCATGATAGGATACACCCTCCCATTTCAATAATTAGCCTGAACAGATGGATTAAATGCACCATGGAAAAGAAACAGAATGGCAAACTGGATTAAAAAAACATGATGCAACAATAAGCTGTCTCCAAGAGTCTCATCTCACCAGAATAGACACACACAGACTCAAAGTAAAAGGATGGAAAACAAATTTTCAGGCAAATGGAACACAAAAGAAAGCAGCAGTTGCAATCCTAATATCATACAAAATATCCTGTAAGCTATCAAAAATTTAAAAATATAAGGAAGGTCACTACATAATGATAAAATATTCAACCCATCAAAAAGAAATACCCATTCTAAATATATATGCACCCAAAATAGGAGCACCAATAGCTGCTTTATAAAGCAACTTCTAGATAAACTAAAAAAGAAATTGGGTCTAACATTATCATAGCTGGGGAATTAAATACCCCATATCAACCCTAGATAGATCATTGAGTCAGAATTCAACAAGGAGATCCAGAACCTCAACTTGACCAAATGAACTTAATAGATACTTGCAGAACACTCTATCCAACAATCACAGATTATACATTCTACTCACCACCACATGGAATGTACTCCAAGTTTGACCACATCCTTGGCTATAAATCAACAAAAAAAATTTCATGAGATCAAAATAATGCCATGCACCTTCTCAGATCACCTCGAAATAAAAATAAATATTGACACCAACATAGTTTCCCTCAAACCCACAAAGACATGAACACTAACCAGCATGATGCTGAACAACTCCTGGGTCAACACAGAAATCAAAGCAGAATTTAAAACATTTCTGAAAACAATGAAAATAAAGACACAGCTTACTAAAACCTCTGGGATACCATGAAAACAGTACTGAGAGGGGAATTCATTTCTTTACAAACACACATCAAGAAAATGGAAAGTTCACAAGTTAACAGTCTAACAAATCACCTAAAGGAGCTGGAAAGACAAGACTACCAAAACCCTAACTTCAGCAGAAGACTCCAGATCACCAAAGTAAAAGCCCAGATACAGGGCATAGAAGACAAAACTATCACAGAAGAAATCAACAAAACAAAAGGCTGGTTCTTAGAAAGGATAAACAAGATTGATGGATCCCTAGCCAGAATGACCAAGAAAAAGAGAGAAAAAGCCCAAATAAGCAAAATCAGTAATGCAAAAGATCAAATCACAATGGATCCTGAAGAAATACAAAAAATTATCAGAGATTACTATGCACAACTGTATGGAAACAAACTCGAAAACCTAAATGAAGTGGAGGACTTTCTGACATCACACAACCTCCCAATGTTGAAACAAGAAGAAATTGAGACATTAAATAGACCAATAGCAACCCAGCAAATCAACTCTGACATACGAAAACTACCCACACAAAAAAGTCCTGGACCAGAGACTTTCCAGCAGAGTTCTACAAAAATACATAAAGGAGCCGATACCAATCCTATTGAAAGTATTCCAAGCAATCCAGAAAGATGGAACTCTTCCCAAATCATTGTATGAAGCTAACACTACAGTGACACCCAAACCAGGTAAAGATCCAACAAAGAAAGAGAACTACAGGCCAATATCCCTGATGAACATAGATACAAAAATATTCAACAAGATTCTAGCAAATCAGATCTAACAATACATCTCAAAAATCATCCACCATGACCAAGTAGGCTTCATCCCCAGGATGCGGGACTGGTTCAACATCTGCAAGACCGTAAATGTAATTAAATACATCAACAGATATAAAAATAGGAATCACATGATTATATATATCTATATATATATTTTTTTTTTTTTTTTTTTTTGAGATGGAGTCTCACTCGGTCACCCAGACTGGAGTACAGTGGTCACTCCCGGCCACCACAGCCTTGACCTGCTGGGCTCCAGCGATCCTTCCGCCTCAGCCTTCCAAGTAGCTGGAACTGCAGGCGCGTGCTACCATGCCTGGCTAATTTTTGATTTATTGTAGAGGTGAGGTCTGCCAAGTTGCCCAGGCGGGTCTCGAACCCATGGGCTCAGGCAATCCACTCACCTCAGCCTCCCAAGGCGCAGGATTACAGGCTGAGCCACTGAGCCTGGCTACAAGATTGTATTATTAGATGCAGAAAAAGTTTTTGATAAAATCCAACATCCCTTCTTGATAAAAACCCTTGAACAGCTAGGATAGAGGGAACATATCTCAAAGTAGTAAGATCCATCTATGATAAATCCACAGTAAACATATTGCTAAATGGACGAAAATTGGAGGCATTTCCTCTGAAAACAAGAACAAGACAAGGCTGCCCACTTTCACCCCTTCTGTTCAACACAGTGTTGGAAGTCCAAACTAGAGCAATCAGACAAGAGAAGAAAATCAGGGGTATTCAAATAGAAAAAGAGGAAGTCAAGTTATTCCTCTTTGCTGATGATATGGTTCTATACCTCAAAAATCCAAGAGAATCTATCAAAAACCTTCTTGCGCTGATAAAGGACTTTGGCAAAGTCTCAGGGTACATAATTAATGTGCAAAAGACAGTCACATTTTTTTTTAAGTCAGAATCTCACTCTGTCACCCAGGGTGGAGTGCAGTGGCATGCTCACAGTCGCTGCAGCCTCAACCCACTGGGCTCAGGCGATCCTTCCACCTCAGCCTTCCAAGTAGCTGGAACTGCAGGCACACGCCACCACGCCCAGCTAATTTTTTGATTTATTGTAGAGATGAGGACTCACCAAGTTGCTCGGGCTGGTCTCAAACCCATGGGTTTAGGCAATCCTAGCACCTTGGCCTCCCAAAGTGCTGGGATTATAGGCATGAGCCACCACACTCAGCCAATAGTCACATTTTTATACACCCAGAACAAATAAGCAGAGAACCAAATAAAAAGCACAATTTCATTCACAATTGCAACAAAAAAGATGAAATATTTCAGCATCTTCCTAATCAGAGAAGTGAAACACCTGTACAATGAAGACTACAAAACACTGCTCAAAGAAATCAAAGATGGCACAAATAAATGGGAAAAGATTCCATTTTCATGGTTTGGAAGAATCAAGATTGTCAAGATGCCCCTCCTACCCAAGGCAATCTACATATGTAATGCAATACCCATTAAATTACCAGCATCATTCTTCTCAGACCTGAAAACAGAAATGCATATGGAAACATAAATGACCACAAATAGCCAAAACAATCCTCAGCAAAAGAAACAGAGCAGAAGGTATCACACTTCCAGACTTTAAACTTTATTATAGAGCTACAATAATCAAATCAGCCTGGTATTAGTACAAGAACAGGCATATAGACCAATGGAACAGTATACAGTTTTCAGAAGCAAAACCTCAACTTCTCAACCAACTCATATTTGACAAAGCCCCCACCATCATCCACTGGGGAGCGGAGAACTGATTCAATAAGTGGTATTGGGAAAACTGGCTGACCACATGCATAAGATGAAAACAAGACCCCACCTATCCCCATACACAAAAATCAACTCTAAATAGATCAAAGACCTAAATGTAAAACCTCAAACTATAAGAACCTTAGAAAATGCAGGAGACAACCCTTATGGAAGTTGGAACGGGCAACTGATTCCTGATCAAAACCCCAAGTGCCCATTCCATAAGAGATAAGATAGATCAGTGGGACCTCAACAAACTGAAAAGCTTCTGCAAAGTCAAAGAAACCATCATGAGAACAGGGAGACAGCTCACAGAATGGGAAAAAATATTTGTCAACTGTGTGTCTGACAAAGGCCTAACATCTAGGATCTACAAGGAACTCAAACGTGCCGAAAAGAAAAAAACAAACAGCCCTATTAAAAAGTGGGCAAAAGACATAAATAGACACTTCTCAAAAGAAGACATATGAGCAGCCAACAGATACATAAAAAATACTGTCTCACTAATCATCAAGGAAATGCAAATTAAAACCACACTGAGATATCACCTCACTCCAGTCAAGATGACCAACATCAATAACTCAAAAAACAACAGATGCTGAAGAGGATGTGGGGAAAAGGAAACACTTCTATACTGTTGATGAGAGTGTAAACTAGTACAACCTCTGTGGAAAACAGTATGGTAATAAAAGATCTAAAAATTGACCTTCCATACTACCCAGCAATCCCTTTTCTGGGGATATACCTGGAGAAACTCAAATCACTCTATGAAAAAGACGTACGCACACACATGTTTATTGCAGCATTAATCACTATAGCAAAAACATGGAACCAACCATGCTGCCCATAGAAAGTGGACTGGATTTTAAAATGTGGTATATATATACAATGGAATATCACACAGACATAAAGAAGGACACAATTATGAACTTCTCAGCAACTTGGATGGATTTAGTCTTTAACACTCAGTGATCTATCACAGAAACAAAGAATTGAGTATCACATGTCCTCGCTCATAAATGGACCCTGAACAATTATAGTAATACTTTAAGAAAGGGATTGGCATTAGTGGGAAACTGCCAAGGGAGGGAGGAGCACACTTCATCAATGAGGATACCTGATCTCAAACCAGGTGAAGTGGAACCAAAGTGAGGCCCAAACTTTACCTGTACAATGGCCATTTGTATACCTAACCCTGAATTGTACCCATCTTTAAAATTTAAAAAATTTTAAATTATGTATATTTTGTTAATTGATTGATTGATTGATTGCAGTAGACAGTCAGTAACTTCTGAGAAAAGAGAGTATTTGAAACCTGAGAGGCCCCATAGGAAGGCTCAGAAATCTTCAACCCAAATTAAAGATGAAAAAAGTGAAGTGGATGATTAGCAGAAGTAGCTTCTGTACCTGGGGTCTCTAGTGTTTGATTCACAGAGCTCTCTGGGGCAGCTTCTGAGTCTGATCTGTCTAATTACCTCCCTATGGAACTCACTGGCTCAGCAACAAGCTGAGCCAGCAGCTGCAGTGTAGCCCTCAGCCCTCAAATCAGATGGGGTTGTTCCTGTGGTTCACAAGCGCATTCCGCAAGTTATCTGCAAGATGTCTCTCCTAACATGGGAAGAACTTCAATAAACATCTTATCAGACTAAGCATGGAAGTGATTGGCTTAACCCTTGCAGTGAGTTCCATAGGGAGATAAGGAGACATTCAGCACTTTCAATCCCTCTGAGTGGGAAAATTTCAACAGCCTGTACTTCTTGGCCTGGTGGGAGTGCTGATTCTATTTTAGTTCCCATATATTATAAACGATAATTATTAAAGGAATTAATTTTCTTCCAATAGAAAAGAGGCTTTTATTTCCAAATATGAGAATCATAACTTAAGTTGTTATAAAAAAGAAACATAAATTCAACTTGTTTTCATTAAATGCTTTTGGATTTGTTTCAAGTGAAAGAGGCCACGAATCAGAAAAGGTGAGAACAATTCTATTGCTGGCACCTAGCAGTAATTCAACTTTGTGAGTTTTTAAAAGCGCCTTCTTCAGACAAATTGCAAAATGGTGTCCCCACTAAACATGGTAATGGACACAGGCAACCCCCAGATCAACTAGAAAAAAGTGCCCCTTCCTGCGGGCTGCCAGGGCTTATGGTCCGACCTCAAGAGCAGAAATGGAATTGGGCCCACTCCTTCCTTCTACCCTTCCCTCCTTATCTGCTAGCAGAGACCCAAACTATAATTTTATCCCTCTGTGCAAAACAAAGTCTATTTCTTAAAACTTAACCTTCTTAGAAGGTCAAGAATGGGAGATGGAGGGCTTTGTAAATATATTATATTTTTTCTTCCTACCATAACGCCATGACTAGTACAACTACCAAAAAAATAGGTATGATAAATATGAATAACAAAAATAATGCAAATAATTTACTCTAAAGAAGAGGGACAGGCAGAGAGGGACAGTGTCAGAAGGTTTGAGGCAGAGTAAATTCTTAAGGAAAAGTTCTTGGCTGGTGGCCACTCTGCCTCAATATCCTGTCAGAATGCTACTTGCACAATCTGGGGAAACTGCCTTTCTTCCCTCATCTCCAATGTCACTTCCCTCATATTTGTAATAACAGATTATAATTCAAGGTAGCTCATATCTAGGCAGACCTTTTGTTTGCCAAGTAATATACATATATGCGCACATCAACTCTATGAAGTTGCTATCTCCACTTTACAGATGAGAAAAGTGAGGCATAGAGAGGTTAAATAAATAGCCCAAGATTGCAGCTGATGGCTAATAGAGTCAGGATTTTTAACCACTACACAATACCATTCCCTTCTGTGTGTAGCTGATCTGTGTTAATCCACAGCTAAATGGCCCTCTTTAAAGATCTGGAAAACTGCTGACAAAATGCAGTCAGATGTGAGGTATAAAAGGAAACTCATTTCAGTGATCCAGTATAGGCATGGAATCCTGGGATCTGTCATTAATTTTTTGACTTCAAACAAACTACTCCACTTCTCTTGGTACTACTTTCTTCATCTATTAATGGAAGACATTGGATAGCATGGTCACTTCTAGCTCTAAGATTTTGTGATTCTAATTTACATGCAAGTTGTGTATAGACAGCCTCGAATGCTATCTTAATGTAAACACTGCATCTACCTCTTTTTAGCCATGAGACCTCTCTAATCCTCAATTTACTCATCTATAATATGGGAATGACAATAATAATAATGCATCCCTCTTAGGGTTACTGAGAAGATTAAATGAGAGAATAAATATAAAGCCTTGAGCTTGTGATTTAGCTTTGGCTATGAGATTGGCTCACAGTGAGTGTTCAAAAAATGTTCCTTTATCATCATCATCACCGTGTATGTAGGTGCTACCTGTAAGGTGCTCCAATTTTTTTTATTGACATGTATATTTCACATATACATAGGGGATACCCAGGGGATGAGTCATTTTCAAATAAGTGGCTTGGAATTTCATCTTACAGCATCTTCACAAAGAACAATACAATTTTAGAAATGAGATAAGAATGAAAAAGGACCTTGAATCTTCCATAAAGGCAAATTGTGAGAAGGAAAATAAGTGGGAAACTAATGGTAGATAAAGGCTTGGAAGGTTTGTTATGTAGACTCCTCTGGTACTGCCTCCAGGCTGATAATGATATAAGATTGTCCTAGGTGGTTAAAGTTTGCTCTCTCTGAGAGAGAGGGGAAGAAGGACTCTTTGGTAAATTATGTAGTGTTTTTAAGCAAATAGGGAGAGGGCAGAGAGTTTTTTCTGTATTTGATTATTCTCAATTGTCTTCTGCTCAAAATAATCTTTATATAAAATGTGCATATCTGGGGATGGCATATTTTCATCTCCTACACTAGCAATTGAAAATATAGATATGGTCATTACTCTCATGAAGTTTATACTCTAGTGGAAGAGGCAGAGTTTTTTGTTTGTTTGTTTTTGTTTTTGAGAAGTATAAGGTGCTCCAATTTTTAAAGTTCTAATCCCAGGTTTGCCATTAAGTATCTCTGTGACCTTGGGCAACTCATTTGCCCTTTCTGTGTCCACTTTTCACCAGAAAAATGTGAAGCCTGAACTAAATAGACCTTATGATCCCTTCCAAATCCAAGATTTTGTGGTTGACTCCTAATCAAGTGATTTAATTGTTCCTATGTCAGAATAGTCTCTCTTTGCCAATTTCCTCCAGCTCAGGGTTTACCCAAAATACCAGAATTCATACCTAGAATTGAGGACTACAGTCCAGCTCCCAAGTCCTGCTCATAGGGCAACCGTAGGTCCTCAACACAAGGGACTGTAATGGGAGGACAATGTCAGGGCCACTAGGGGATCAAAACCCCCAGCCTGAAGAGTCTGTAAGGATGGATAGAATTTTAACACTAAATATCTCAAGACATAAAACTGCTAGAGACATTAAAAAATATTTTTATACCAGAGAATGTGGCTCTAATATTTTGAAATTGCCATGGCAACTCACACCAGGGTCATGATACCAGTGGAAAGCAAGTCTCTGAGAATTGCATTATTATGTCCTCTGATTCTCCAGCAGCTGACTGGGTGACTGCTTCAGAAGAATGAAAGGGTAGCAGTCAATACAGTCTGAGCAAATGTCTCCTTCTTTTCAGTGTCCACCCACACACCACCTCTCCATGTGTTGAAAATACCTTGTGGCTTGGCCACCTATGACTGGACATAACTCTCCTTGGAGGAAGGAGGATGGGTTTTTCACTCTTGCCTTGCTTCATGCCTAGTGGGTATTTGTCCAGAAAGCTGGGAGCCCCCTTGGGTTTGGAAACACATTGACTGTGGTCCTAGGGATGACATGAACCCCATAGAAGAAGAAGGCTGGGAAATGTCTTCATGTGCACCCAGGAAGAAGTGGCATGGATGAACATACAGCAATGACTGTCCTTTAATTTAAGCAAAGATTCAACGTGTAGTGAGCACCTACCATGGGCCGAATATTTCCACATATTGTTTTCTTTAGTTCTTGAAGTTTGTTTCCATTTGAATTTGTCTATAAAAAAAGCAACTGAGTTTTATTTGGGGGGTAGGGAAAGGATGCTCTTTCAGCACTACTTTTATAAATTAATGTTAATTTTACAGATTTCATGTCATAAGTATGTAAAGAGAAACCTTCTTTGTGTGCAACACTGTGATAAATACTATGCTGTGGCACGAAGCAGGAAAGGCTATAGATAAAAAATCAGTCCTTTGAAAAAGTTTGCAACTAACACAGAGAATCAAAATGTGTCTTAATAGTAAGAAGAGGCTGGTCTCGGTGGCTTAGCCTGTAATCCCAGCACTTTGGGGGGCCGAGGCTAATGGATTGCCAGAGCCCGCGGGTTCGAGACACACCGGGGCAACTTGGCAAGATCTCGTCTCTACAATTTAAAAAAAAAAAAAATTGGCTGGGTGTGGTAGCGCGCACCTGTACTTCCAGTAACTTGGAAGCCTGCGACGGAAGGATCGCCAGAGCCCAGTGTGGTGGCCGGAAGCGTGCCACTGCACCCCAGTCTGGGCGACAGAGTGAGACTCCAACTCAAAAAAAAAAAAAAAAAAAATGATAAGGAAAAGCCAGGCAGAAGAGTGCTGGCTATATAGATAGCCCACCTTGATACTACAAGTTAGGATTCTGTTAATATGAACCCATAAAAGTTTGTTTCTTTTAAATAAGTAATGCATGCACATGATACAAATTCCAGTAGGAATGAAATGCTATTCAGTGAAAAGCCTCTCTAGCTCCCTTTTCTCTCAACCTTCTAGTTCCCATCCTCAGATGCAAACACATTGACAGTTTCTTGTATAGCCTTCCAGAGTGTTCTATGTATTTACATACACTTTTGTATCGTTTTTTCCCCTTGGTTTGCTTAACTTAAAAATAGACCTTGGAAATATTTTCATAGTTCATTCTTTTAAATCAGGGTGGGCAAATTATAGCCTACAGGTTTATTCAGGTCTCTGTATCAGTAAATAAAATCTTATTAGATCATAGTCTTTTTTTAGGCCTCCTCTATGACTGCTTTTGTGCTACAAGAGCAGAATCTCTGTGTGACAGAGACTGCATGGTCTGCAAAGACTAAAATATTAATTATCTGGCCCTTTACAGAAAAAATCTGCTGACTCTTGCTTTAAATAGCTGCCTAGCCAGCGTGGTAGTGCTCACCTGCAGTCCCAGTTACTCAGGAGGTTGAGGGTCTCTTGAGGCCAGGAATTGGAGACCAGCCTATGCAACACAGAGAGGATCTGTCTCAAAAAAAAGAGACTGCTTAATAGTCTATATATAAATATATTATACTTTATTTTAATTGTCCCTTATTAAAGAATACCTAGGTTATTTCTGGTTTTATGTTATTACATATACTGTCGCAATTGATATACTAATGTATGTGTCATTCTCACATATATGGTTATATCTATGTCTCTAGGAGCAAGATTGTTGAGCAAAACTTTCATGAGCTTTGCAGGGATATGCTTGTTACCTTGGTCTTCTCAGCATGAGCAATGTGAAGGAAACCAGAAGACAGAGCAACTCTAAGAATCAACTGAGGACAGTGTTGCTAGAAGATGAAGTGAAGAACACCATTTCAAAGAGGAGTGAACTGCGGTTCCTTTCAGCAATACCCCAGAATGGGAAGACTATAGTTGGAAAATGCCTACAGTTCTCCATTCTAGTAAATCTACTGATGTACAACGATTGAGAAACAAATGCAATAGTATTTGCTCCTGTTAAGGTCACTCTTTGTCCTAATTGCAAACTCCTCATTGCCTCCCTCCCTATCCATATTTCCTAAAAAGAGCTGCGACAAAGCCTTGGAGGCAAACATGTGTGGCTGTTGGAGTTGCTGCTTTCAGAGGCAGCTGCATAGATCACCAGGGGCACCAGAGAGTTTGACTTTATGTGGACAGATTTGCTGGACTCTGACTTTGCTAACCTGAATAGGTTATAGCGGTAGGACTTTGGGTTCCCTGGCCATTGGAACCAATTTGACCTCATCAGTTGGAAGGGGAGGACATCTGGAATCAACAAGCTTTGGAGAAAAGGTCACCTAAGAGACTTGGAAGAGTTCAGATCTTCCTATAGAGAGTGAAAACTGGGACCAAGAATCGGGAACAACTCAAATCTCTATTTTCACCTACTGACTTCCTGAGGCAGGCACTGTAAGGATGAACAAGAGAATTCTGTTGCCTATCAAAGGACTCACAGCCTCATGAAGGGAAGCAGATAGACCTGCAGTTTCCAAACTGTGTGTATCTTTTAAATTTTCAAGAAAAACACAATAATTGACATCTGTCAGACAAAGTGTGAGCAACTAACTCAAGGTAGTTCACAGCTTCAACATTCGATCACACAACATTCCTTTCAACAATGCTTTATCTTTACAAAGCTAAGTTTTTAGCAGTTGCTGTGCTGAAAAGCAGGTACTGGGCAAAACCCAACATGGAACAGGAAATGAAGGTGGTAAGGTCCAATTTGATTCCAAGTCTGAGAAGCTCTGCATGCCTAGTGGATTCACCCATCCCATTAGTAAATAATAGTGGTTATTCAAGAATGAAATAAAGCATATAGTTTTTCTTTCAATGTATACATATTATTTTTTTCAAACTACTAAATTGTTGAGACAGATATTAATGAAGTTGTTGGACCTAACTACCTAATAGATGAAATTGTTAGATATTTCTTTTGGCACTGTGAAAAAATTACTGAAACACTAAGGGCACCGTGAACTGAAAGAACTTGGGAACTTCTGAGGTAGACACTTAACCCTACTTACCAGATTTGTTACCTTGGATAAGTTAATACTTTAAGTTCAACCTCTGATCCCACAACTATAAATCAGGGGTAATAAAACTAATGACTTTGGGGCTATGGTGAAAGTTAAGTGAAATAACGCAAGTGAAGAATGTAGCATGGTGCTTGGCACACAGTAAGTGACCATTAAACACTGGCCAGTATAAATCCACAGAACTCCGGGCACCATACAATAATTAGCATTTAATCCTAAATATCACAAACAACCTCAGCTTCTGATTTATTTTTAAGTCTACAGCTTCTTAAATCAAGTGCTGTTGCCATAGTGCCTGCTGAAATAATATTTGGGGTCAACCAAATCACTCTGAAGTCAGGGGAAATTAACAATCCCCCTAAAGGTTGTTGCAATACTGTTCAAATGACTTCACTGTCTGTCCTTTGTTATGGTTTTCCTTCTTATATTCAGAGATAAGTTCAGAGATTGCTTATTCTATTTGGTTAAAAAAAGGGGGAGGGGATAGTAACTATAGTGATACTTTAGAAGAAGTGAATTTAATACAAATTGCATCAAAATTATTATCTGAAGTCTCTAAATATTTCTATGCTTCAAAAAGCTTTCGTGCCTTGACTATAAAATAATTTTATTGTGGTTTGCATTTTTAAAAGCTAACATTGGATCTAATATCTTTTTTCCCTGAGAAAGATACATTTATGGTAAGATACATAACTCCTTGTTTAAAATAAAATCCAAAAAGCTTTCACATCGGATACTACCCTAATTCTAAAACATGCACAAAGATGGCTGTTTTCATCATGAGAGCCTTCCTTGACTTTCAGCAAAACTAGTAACTTTTCTGCCACTTCCAAATGGGTTTTGAGAATTTACTAAGCTTGTTAATTTTAAGAAAGTTAGATCAGAATTAGATAGAGGGGAGAAAGCCAACAGTCCAATTGTTTAGATCAGTGGCTCTCAAATGGGGAGGAGGAAGGATTTTATAACACAGGGAACATTTGGCAATGCCTGGATATGTCTTTTGTTTGTCACAACCTGGGACACAACATGAGGGTAGGGGGCTAATACCGGTATTTAGGGAGTAGAAGCAAAATATGTTGCTAAGCATGTTACAATGCATAACAAAGAATTACCTTGCCCAAAATGTCAAGAGTACTGAGATCAAGAAACTCAGGCTAGTCTAGATACGATTTCTTTTCTTCATTGTATCACATTAAAAAAAAGTTTTTTTTCTTCTAATATCTTATCTGCTGACCTAAGGATTTCTTTTCACGTCTGAGATTAGATGTAATCAGCAGCTGCAGAAAAATATCAGGTTTCTCTCCAAATCGTTGGTCCTCAACATTTCTTCATGTTAGAATGAACTGGTAGAACTTTCAAACTATGCCAGTGTCAGGACTCCACTCTCAAACCAATTAAATCCAAATCTCAAGGACTGAGACCTGAACACAGTATGTTTCAAAAGTTTCCCAAATTATCCTCATGTGCAGCCAGGAATGAGGACCATGAATCCAAATAAATAGAATGGTTATTTGCTATACTAATCATGCACCAAAAAGAGCAAACTCAGTTTTGAGGGGGGAGGCAGTGATGTCTCTCTCAATGTAAAAATGCCCCCCTCCCCGGGTTATGTTGACTATTTGAATCAAGTTATTTGAGAGTTTTCACTTATGTGACTTGATCATCTAGGATATTTCACTTTTTGTGGCTGATCGATACATGACCAAGATTTCATGTCTCTACAAGTTCTCAAGGGTTTTCTCAATCTTTTTCATGAAATTACAAAGGAGAGAGAATTATGTGGCTCTGCTTCAGTATCCCACAGCTCAACCTTCACCCATATTTGAATCTAAAGAGGATAGGAATGTTTCTGTGATTAACCTCATGCAGCTATTGAACCTGGATGCTTCTGAACATCCTGAAAGGCCAAAGGAAGGTTTTCTACTTTACCCTCCCTCTGTCCCTCTCACTCCCACTCCCAATGCCCATAGCAAACACTGGTCAAGCAGATGGTTTGGGTGTGATGCCCCGGAGGTTAACAGATGTGAATTCTGATGGAACAAGAGGACAGACCTTATACATTGCTGCACTTAAACCAAACACATGGTCTGCCCACCCCCAACAAACAAATGGTGCTTCAATATGGCTAATTTTTAAATATTCCAAGCCAGGTCAAAATACTTCTTAGAGTAAGGGGAAAAGTAGAAGTCAATGAGAAATAACTGATTTCAGTATCACAAAAAATTCATTATTTTTGTAGACAATCTACTTTTCTATTTGTTAGGTATTAACATGATAAGATTGGAATTTCAAAAAAAATGGAAGGCTCAGAGCTGAACTCTGAAGACTATGAAGCGTTTATTGCCACTCGATGCCCAGTGCCCCTCTTGAATAACCCTAGATGTTTAGGAAAATAGATCTCAAGGGTCCAAGAGTTATCTTTAAATAAACATATTCAATATTATGCTGTCACTTTATTCTAAACAGTAGGTTTAACTCTGTTCTGGTCATCTGAGTAACTGCCTTATAATTAAGTTGCCACTTGTCAGTACTGGAGGTTGTCTCTGTGTATAGTCAAACCCTGCAAAAGACAAGTGATATTACAGAAAGGTGTTCTAAAGTTTTGATGCTAGTTTGATTAGAGGAAAACATGGGAGAATAGAGTCATCACATGGCACAATTCTACAGTATTTTGTGGATGGATACACTGCAAGAATACCAGTTTTGTACATCCCACTTTGAGACAACAGGTTTATTATTATTATTATTACTACTATTATTATTATTGAGATGTGGGATATAGGTAAGGATTAACTACACAAGTAGGCTGCATGCAGGTGAAGTTTGGGCCACATTTCCCCTGGTTTGGGACAAGGTACCCTTTGTATTATTATGTACCCCCCTTCCTCCAACTCCATCTCCATCCAATTTGCTGCGAAGTCCATGATTTTCTTCTTCTTTATGGCTTCATCATATTCCTTTGTGTATATGTACTACATTTTCTTTATCCAGTCCACTTTTGATGAGCAGTAGGATTGGTTCCATATTTTTGCCATTGTGAATAGTGCGGCAATAAACATGTATGCAAGTGTCTTTTTTGTAGAACAATTTAGGTTCCTCTGGGTATATTCCCAGACAAGAGATTGCAGGATCATATGGAAGGCCAATTTTTAGTTCTTTTAGGCATCACCACACCATTTTCCATAAAGGTTGAGCTAGTGACAACAGGTTATTAACAGACAAATAGACCATAAAGCATTCATTTTTTTTCTTCTTTTCTTTTTTTAGAAATCAGGTTTTATTGAGAGGACAGAAAAGCTTCACAGTGAGAAAGGATCTGAGGGGGTTGCCCCATTTCTTTCTGATTCAATAAAAATATTTGATTATTAGGATTAATATCATTTTGCAATCTCTACTTATAAAACCATACATTCTCTGTTTTGACATTTTTATTTATTTTAAAATATAAAACTAAACTAAATGTAGAATTACATCAGAGCCTCATCAAAAAGTCAGTAGTTTTGCTTATGTAAATCATTACTTATTATATCTAATTATGTTTATACATTTAATTTTCATTAGTCTTGTATTTTGTTTACACTTACTGTACAAATTAGTTTTAGTTTTGTATTTACATAAGAACCATAAGTATATTGATTTTTATACTCAGATACCATTAAAAATGTTAGTTATTACTGGAATTCTGAAAAAAAAAGCACTTGTTTTCCCTTTATTAGAAAAAGATTTGCATACTGGTCAATTTTGAGAAATACAAACCTAGAATTTTTTTTAACTCAGACAGATTGAAACCTCAGATTTAGACTAGATCTTGCTTGGAGTCTGACTGAGACAACTTGAATTTATAGTTTCTACCCTACTGAGAAGCTGGGAAGGTGTATTTTATTCAATTTCCCCTGCTTTGACCAGAAGCCTAACAAGCCTAGCTAGGATTGCTGAATACTTGTTCAGTAATAAAGACAAGGAAGAAAGCAATTAAATAAATTTAAAAATCTGAAAAAAGCATTGGAAATAGGAAGAACATAGATATTAATCTTTATTTAAAACTATTGGTATAACTTTAAAACTGATATCCATAATCCTTTTATCTAAAATCTGCGGTAACCTATTTCACTTCATGATCTCAGCCCCCAGCAAAGTCCTCCTAATTAAATATTTGGGGGATTCTCAGTCTCACAGATGCTCACAAAGGTGTCTGATCAGGTATCACGTGTTGTTCGTGCCTTCTTTTCCCTCCCTCCCGTAGCTCTGTAGTAACCAGTCCTCCTGACACAGTTACCACTGTCCTAGACACTGCTCCCAACGCTCTGGGCTGTTGAGTTTAGAGCAGTGAAGTAGAAATGAATCCCCCTCCCCCAATTTATGTAACATTCTGTTAGCAGGCTACCAAAGTACAGTGCCCTTGTGCTTTAGTATCTTACAGAATTTAACTTCAAAGGAAAAGGAAAAGCAAACTCAGTTTTTACCTATGACTATCTGTCTGTATCTCTATTGTATGCGAGCCTGGGATCAAGAAGTAGAGTTACTAGATCAATGGTAGAAAAATCTATATAGTTCCAAGGCTTTGTGATAATTTCACTCCCAATATATGGAAAAGCTTATTTCACTATATCAAAACTTGAGTGAAGCAGTTTCCAACAGCTTTGCTGATACTTGACTTTTTAAAAATCATTTTACTTTATCCTATTTTTGTTATTATAATTTATCTTCTTATCTATTCATATTTACTAGAAAGTTACTAGTAAGGCCACAGTCATAGAAAACCGATAGTAATGCAAATGATTCTTGTCACAAAAATCTAATTTGTGTTTGGCAAAATGTAAGTGATTATTTCTCGGTGGAAATTAACTCATTTTGCATTTATTAAGCAATTTCACTTCAGCATTCCTGGGGGACTTACATATTTGACTGCTCTTTGAATTCTCCTTTGAGCTAACTTCAATCTTCATATTTCTTTGTTAATTAATAAGGTCAACAAAATCCTTGATATATGTTCGTTTTATACGAGAGCCATAATTTACCTTCTTAAAAAAATA
The DNA here is from genome assembly GCF_000164805.1 of Carlito syrichta. Taxonomy (NCBI): domain Eukaryota; kingdom Metazoa; phylum Chordata; class Mammalia; order Primates; family Tarsiidae; genus Carlito; species Carlito syrichta. Next base: position 345,177 of record NW_007252914.1, on the reverse strand, counting down.
TTCTTTAAAAGAGGTTTCCCTTGGTTATTCTACTAAAGACTGAACTGGGTTATTTTGCTTTCCTTAGAGAGGGTACAGTAAAGGGGACGAAAGGCACAAGGAGGAAGTGGGGAGCACCCTGATTTTCCCAGATTTAAAACCAGTGATGGTGCAGCATGAGAACTGATCTAAGAGGATGGGGAAGGGTGGCAGCAACTGTAGGTTTCTGTGAAGGAGTCTTCAGGATTAAGCAGAGCTCAGAGTGAGAGGAAGTTAGGTGAAGAGGGGTCCAGAGTGGTGGCAGAAAGAGGAAGAACAGTGTTTACATAACCCCCTAATTCATATATTGAAGTCCTAAACCCCCAGTATCTCAGAACGTGACTGTATTTGGAGACAGGGTCTTTCAAGAGGTAATTAAGTTGAAATGAGGTCATTGGGTGAGCCTTAATTCAATAAGAAGAGGAAATTCTTATAAGAAGAGGAAATTTGGACAAAGGCAGGCACAGAGGGAAGACCATGAGGTGACACAGGAAGAAGACAGCCATCTACAAGCCCAGGAGAGAGGCTTTGAAAGAAACTAACCCCTGCTGACTCTCTGATTTCAGACTTGCAGCTTCCAGAAGTGTAAGAAAATACATTTCTGTTGTTTAAACTATTCAGTCTGTGGTATTCTGCTATGGCAATCCTAGCAAACTAATACAAGGAGAATGAACTTGGGACTTTTAGAACACCAGAAGTAGTACTGAGAGTGCCATTGTACAGTGCCAATCTTACTTTTCTCTAAAATTTTAGATGTGTTTAAGTGATTCATCAATACATTTACTTAGTACATAGTGAAACATTACTTCCCATGATTTCTACCCCACGTTCTATGTATTCTCTGAACCTGACAGTCATCTTTACTGGTACCTTTATTATAAAACTTTTGCCCTATGTTGGAACTATCTCTTTCAACTACTGTTTTTCCATCACTAAATTATGAGCCTCGCAAAAAGCAGAGGCCATGGTTGTATCTCAGTCTTTTTCTTGTATGTCTGGCACCTAGTAGGTAGGAGATGCTCAAAAAAAAAATTGAACAAACGATTTAGTAGACTGTTAAATAATTGGAAAAAAAGTTACTTTACACCAAAAGATAGCTTGAAGGAGGCTTTTTCTTTTTCCCCTTGGGGGTTTAGGCATAGCTAGTTAGGACCCTTAATCACCCTTTAAGTCAATGTTGTGGTGACAGCTAGGCAACAAAGTGGAACTACTCGAAAGTCATCATGCCTACTAGAAGCCCAAACCTCACCTTCACTTGATACACTTATGTGGCAAATCCTCACATCCATGACTCTAAAATGAAAAAAAAAAAAAAAAAAGCCATCGCACATTCACCCAGCCCTGGGTGAGATTATCTGCACGCTGTCCTAGAAAGTTTTTGGAGGGAAGATGTCCTAAGATCCACTGCTCTAGGGAATCTTAAAGGGCCTCATGTCCCTGGGATTGACCTACTGTTTAATGGTGGCAAGGGAGATGCTAACTGAAGTTAAAGTTTTGCTTATTCAAACACATTTTTTGTTAAAAGGGTATGCCATTCCCTTATGAACCACTCTCTCCTTGGGATCTATCCACTTGCTGTATAAACATTTTACTCTAAAAGGGAGGGAGTGCAAATATTTCCTGTAAAGATCCAGGTGGTAAATATCTGAGCCTTGGGGGCCATACAGCCCCTGTCGCAAATATTTAACTTTGCTGTTGAAGCTCACAAACAGCCATAAACTATAGGTGAAAGAAAGAGCGTGGTCACATTCCAATAAAACTTTGGACATTGGAATTGGAATTTCCTAGTTTTCATATCCCAAAATATCACTCTTCTTTTAATTTTTTTCAACCATTTGAAAATGTAAACACCATTCCTATCTTGAGGGCCAAAAACAGGTGGCAGACCATATTTGGGCTGTAGTTTGCCTCCCCTGGCTGCAAACCAATATCTTCTCCTCAACCTTGTCTGCTTCTTTCCATGCCTATTCTTTTTTGCTCCAAACTATGATATTCAGATGTGAATATTTATAGGAAGCAATGGACTCATTCATTAGTCCTTTGCAGCCCAGTGGAATGAGAGGCCAGGGAGATAATGAAAATTGAGGATGCACAAAAGGAAATAAAGAAGAAAAAGCCAAGTTTAACCCAACAAAGCCTGGCCTGCAACCTGCAAAACAGTTTTGTACTTTGTTTGCTGTTCAGCTCAAGGTGATTTTTCTTTGAAAAAGAATAAACTTGTTTCTCTCATCAGAGTAAATGTTATTATTTCAGATAAACCTGAGAAGCTGTTAATGTTGCCTTGGGCCACACACTTCTATGTATGGAACTTCCCAACCTTAAATTCAACCCCAGGATTGGTCTGAGCCTCGGTGTGAAGGAGATAGGACTCAACTGATATGATCTGGTGTTGTGCCAGTCTGCACAGAATTAGAAGATGGATTATTGTGGATTTGTTTTCCTTTAGGAATTAAGGCTGGCACTGGCTTAGCTTCAGTGCAGCGAGGTATTAACAGAAATGCATTTCTATCTTAACAGCCGCATCCCATTTAGCCTTGGTGACTTTGAAGTGACTTCCAAAGCAATCTCATCAGAATGAGTCGGCAGGGCAGATTAAGGCTAACTTCATGTCAGAACTCTAGGCACCAAGAAATGAGGTATACCACACTGGTGTTCCCGTTGCAAAAAATAAAGTCAGACTGTGTGAGATGGGTTCACAAACGTTGAGTGAACTTTCAGATAGATCCCCTTTAAGTAACTAGCAGCAGGAAGATTCAAACTAAGACAAGGTAGAAATGCTGCCACCTGTGACTGGCTGTGTACCAGGCTTGAGGGCTCTTTAGGTTCGCTATCAAGCCTGCTTTGCAGTTTTCTCCCCTTTGTCCTTACCTGTTTGATAAATTCACTAAGTTTAACAAATCTGAGCATATGCACTGAGGAGGGCTCCCCTTCTGGGAGCCTTGGCTTCCTCATCTACAAGATGGGGCTTAAAGTCTACATCCCAGAATTGCTGTGATAATATATGTAAGGATGATGTATAAATTCTACAAAAATTAGTTTTCGTTCTATCCTCTCCATGCCAACTGACCCAAATAGAAATACGTTTGTTCCCAATTGGAAGCTGGGGAATGGACGGTTGAATTCATGATCCAGGGAAGAATTGCTCTCTGATTGTCTTTTTGCCTCTTGCCCCCATCAATAAACACTTATCAAATGATGTATGCACTGGAGCATCTGATTTTAAAAAGCATGAATTTCTTTTTTTTTTCTTCTGTTTATTTTTTACTTTTTTCTTTTTCTTTTTTTTTTTCTGTCGGTGATGGGGGGAAGAAGAAACAGAGAGAGAGAGAGAGAGAGAGAGAGAGACTGGACTCCAGTCTAGTGCAGAAGCCCGCATGAATTTCTTAAAGGGCCAGAAATGAAAATATTTTTATCTGATACAATTCAATTTACCAGTAGACTAATTTTACCTTCTTCATCCATGTCAGGCCAATTCTGGGCAGATCACCTGTCCTATACCTCAAACACACAAAGAGAATCTCCAACATACTGCCATGCAAATAGGCACTACATGCATACAGAATCATCCTTACATAGACAGCTAGGTAGTAACTCATATTCTGTAGCACAGGATTGCTACCAAGGCTCTTCTGTTGTAAAATACCTCTACTAACCTGTGATGTTATCCCAAATCCCACCATTGTGGGAGTATTCATTTAAACCACAGAACTGACCCTTTTCAAAAGCAAATAATTTTTCTAGGTATGATAGCTCATGCTTATAATCCCATAACTTTGGGAGGCCAGGCAGAAGGATTGCTATAACCCAGGAGTTTGAGACCAGCCGAAGCAACATAACAAGACCACATCTCTACAAAAAGTTTGCCCGACATGATGGTATGTGCCAGCTACTCAGGTGGATGAGGTGGGAGAATCTCAAGCCCAGGAGTTGGAGACTGTGGTGAGCTGTGATCGTGCCATTGCACTCCATCCTGGGCTGTAGATTGAAACCCTGACTCCAAAAAAAAGCAAATAATTTTTCAGAAAGATGATATTTTACTATCCCCAACTATTCAAAACATTGTATAAAGTTCTTTATTATAGTTTTTCTAAAGTAGGCGGCCAGGAGCTGCTTTGAGGCTAGGAGAATGAGGGGAGACACAGAAATAGGGATATCAAAAGAAGGGAGAAGAATACAATAAGAACCCACCATTTTCATCACAGTTATATTTTGGACTATCTCTGTCTATCCACATACTCTTTTTTTTTTTGAGTTGGAGTCTCACTCTGTCACCCAGACTGGAGTGCAGTGGCCACTCCTGGCCACCGCAGCCTCGAACTGCGGCTCCGGCGATCCTTCCGCCTCAGCCTTCCAAGTGGCCGGAACTACAGGCACACGCCACCACACCTGGCTAATTTTTTTTAATTTATTGTAAAAATGAGGTCTCACCAAGTTGCCCAGGTGGGTCTCGAACCCGTGGCCTCAGGCAATCCACTCACCTCAGCCTCCCAAAGGCGTGGGATTACAGGCTGAGCCACCGAGCCCGGCTTCCACATACTCTTAACAAGCACTGAGTACCAAGTATAAATCAGGAGTCTTGGCTGTAAGCAACATATCAAGCAGATATAAGGAGAAGAAGAATTCACTGAAGGGATGACATTGAATGGCTCACAGAATCACCTAGAAGAAGCCTAGAGAATAAGGCTCAGAAACAAGAAAGAGTAAGGAAGACCAAGGTGCATCCAGGACCACACGCAAAGCCATGTTGAGAAGGACACTGCTGCTGCCTCTCTTGCACCTTAGAATTCATCCCTTGATGTGCCTCTCCCTCTCCTAGAAGCATCTCTCTCATGCACTCTTAGCTGTCCCTATGGCTTTGTGTCAAGTGCACCCTGGGGCATGCTCACCTGATCAGGCAAGGTCAGGTCACATGCCCATGCCCTACAGGTATAGCTGGGGATGTAAAACCTAGAGGTTTTCATCTTGAGTGGGAGGCATGCTCTATCTTACACAAAGACTCATAAAGTAAATAATTTCCCCAACTATAGAAAAGGAGTGAAATGGTGGACAGCCTGCAAAAATGACAAATTATCTCTTCATCTATTCTGTGTTTGGCACTGTGCGCAACTTCAGGCATACGATATAGTCATGGTCCGAAGGAACTGAGATTTTAATGAAAGAGACAGACACGGAAATGGAAAGCCACACTGTCATGTTTATTATGACAGAGTTTAATACAGATGCCGTTCAATCCCACAGGAGAGAGTGGCTGAGTCCCTAGGAATAGGAAAAGGCCACAGGGGGAAATACCATTTGAATGAGTCTTGAAAGATAGGTGGGATTTGTCTTCTGGAGAAGGGAGGGAGGTAAAGGCTCCTGTGTAGGGCAAGTGAGGAGGGAAGCTTGTACAAAGATTTGCAATCATGAAAAGTGAACTCATCGAATTCCTGACTATAAACAGTTTACTCTGATTCTAGTGAACTTAATCCAAAAGTAATTCATGATATGGATGACTGGTAGCTCATATCAACAGAAAATCTGGCAACCAAGGGTAGAAAACTGGCTGGAACCAGAGGAAGCCAAAGGACTGGAACCAGAACCAGGGTCTCACCCCAAGAGCAGCCTGTCAAAACCTGTGTCACTGCACACAGGTCTCACTGCTGCCAAAAAAAAAAAAAATGTCATTGCCTTTGCCACCAGCAGAATGAATTCTCAGGGACCTCTGAATCTGTCAAAATATTGAGTCAGAGCACCCAGTGAACAAACCATAAGATTCACCCAACACTCTCACTGATGGGGACAAGGAATGTCCTTGTCATCTAACCTAAACCTAAACTCACACCCTAGGAATCCTCCCAAAAAAGAAAGGGGTTTCTAAGATGAGCTGTCAAAAAAAAGACATTCCTTCAAAGGGTGTGGCCTAATCTGGAATCACTGAGAAATTTCACTTGTTAGATCCTAGGGTATATGGAGCAACATAGTGCAAGAGTAGATTAGAGAGGGAAGAAACTAAATTTTGAAGGCTTGTATGACCACCTCACTTATTTGAACCTTTTCCTATAGCTAGTGAGATTTAGTAAAGATAGTAATAGCCAAAATACTGTTTGGTTTTCCAGAAATATAATTTTGGTGGCCATGTGGACAAGAGGATAAGAGTGAAGAGAGATGAGTAGCTGGCTGGTTGGTGAGTTAGCTAGGAGCTTGTTGCTATATTATAAATGAGAGATGAGAAAAGCTTGGGCTAAGGCAGTGGTTGGGCTGGCAGAGAGAAGAAGCTAAATTCATAGTTATTACTGGAATTAAAATCAATGGTACTTGATCAACTTGAGGTTGTACAGATTCTGTCGGTTTCATTTACCTGCTCAGTGATGGCGTAGAGAATATTCTGGAGTAGCCAGGAAGTTACTGGGGATAAAGTCTTATCTTCTCTACTTATCTATGCCTACTTGAGGAACTGGCAGAAATACACTTGTGGCTTAGTGTTTCTCTCTTCAAGGATAAGAACTCCGTGTATGCAGGCTTCCTAAACACTCTCAACTGCTGAGCTGCACATACCTAGGAAAAGGATCAACTGAAGGCCTGTCACTGCCCTGGTACACTGCAGAGAACTCCATGCTTGTTCCACAGTCATCTCATTTTAGACAAGCAAGCAACCTTTGATTCACACCAGTCTCGTTCTGTCCTCCAGCTTCCCATCAGGAAGGGAACCAAAAACATGAGGCAGATGGGTCAGATAAGCCTTGGGGAGAAGAGGGACTCTAGGACCTCTGAGTCCTGCTATTTCCCCATATCATTCGTGCATTCATTTTAAATGTTAATTAAGTTCCTACTGCTGAGAGAGTCCTGCACTAGATTCTATGGGGATATCAGAAGTAATATAAGTCATAAGCATCACCTTAGAGGGAATTACAGTTGAATGGAAGAGACAAGGCATAAAGCCATGTCAACAAGTGTCTATTAACCATGTATTGTGTCCCGGCATGCTAGAGAATATTTACAATGCTCTGTATGTCATTGCATGATGGCACTCAAGGCTGAGTGCTAAAGATGTGAACAATGAAGGAAAGAAAAGTATTAGGCAAGAAAAATCAGAGACGTCTTCTTGGAAAAATGATCCTTAAGCTGAGCCTTGAAAGAAATGCAGGATATGGATTCCTCAGTAGAGAAGAAAAGAAGCATTCCATAATAGGGGAAGCTCAGGAGCAAAGGCACTGAGGCAGATACAAGCAGGTGAGGGACAAGGGACAGTCCGGAGATTGGCTTCACTCAGCAGGGTGGCTCCATGTTAGGGTGGCGAGGGATGAAGGCCGAGAATACATTGGATCTGGTTGATGAGGAACTAAACTTGGTTTACTAACATAATCTATTTTCAGCCATGCTCTGAGTCTGTGTTCTTTCTGTAACCTCAGAGTGGTATATAGGCTGCTCTGTCTTACTGCTGGATTGGATCTTCATTCTGAAGATTCCTGTGTATACATATTTTTAAAAAATGTGTATGCCTTTTCTCCCATTAATCTGTCTCATGTTAGTGGTTTCCCTGCCCAAACCTTTAGGGGGCAAATAGCCTATTTCCTCCCTAACTACAATTAAACATTTATTTTCTTCATTCTAAAACATGATCATTCCTGGGAATTTGTACATAGGTTCCTACTTCTACATAACAATTTAGACAATAAGGCAGCCCACTGTGGCATTCGTTTGACTGCTTGTCCAAAACCAATATTTCTGTCGCTCTGTTGGAGACTGAGGTACAGAAAAGTAAAGTGACTGGTCCAAAATTACATAACTAATAGCACTGGCCTACTGAATTCTGGTTGTGTATTTTTGCCATTAACCCAGCTTGCCTTTCTTATATCGTACGGTAATACTAGTCATTATCTTGCTGTAGCATTACTGATGGCCTAATATGGGCTGGCTGCTATGCTAAGCCCTTTATATCCTTTAATTCTCCCACCAACCATGCAGGGTAGGTGTTATTTTTACTTATTTTACAGATCAGAAAACTGAAGTTCCAAGAGTTTTGGTAATGTACTCAGTGTCATATGCCTGCAAGTGGCAGAAGTAGGATTTAAGCCTGGCCTGACTCCAGACCCTAAATCCTCTATCCCACCCCATACTGCAAAGCACCACTGCTAATAGAGTGACATTGTGCTTGTCTGAACTAAGTTGTCCCTTTAGCGGTCTTGCTTTGACTAATTAAATCAAATGACTAGTTTTTCTTATAAGTTCTACATCATTATCCTTTAGTAATCCTTTTTACTGTCCTCTGAATCTTAAGATCAAGAACTCAGAACTAATTGAGCTAGGCTGCTGGTGAATAAATAAATATATATATATGTATAAACACACACATATATATACTCACACACACTATATATATATACACACACAGATATGTATATAGATACATAAGAAAAAAAATATATTTCTGGAAACTTAAAATTTCGAAATAAGTAGCAGATAAATATAGGCATTTTTCTTTTCTTTTGGGGGGGCTCACATCCTTTTTTTGTTCTTTACCATATGGGTCTATATGGAAGTTAAATTTTACTGATATACTTTATATAATGTGAGCCTAGAAATATGCTTAAAGAAAGAGAAGAATGGTGTTAGTGATGGGTTAGCAGCACTGTGTGAGGTGTTTAAGATATATTATCCCATTTAATCATTATAGCAACCATACAAGATAGATATTATTTTTTCCATTTTACAAATGAGGAAACCAAGGCTTGGATAAATAAAATTACTTGTACAGTTTCAAGAAGCTAAAAAGAGGAAGAGACAGGATTTGAACTTTGGCCAGTTTGTTTTCTAAGCTCGTGGTCTTTTATTATTTGATACCACCTCCAAATCAGTATCAAAGAGACAATTTAAAAAAATAGTCAGCATAGCATAGCATTGCACTCTGAAATGGAGCTAGATTCTGGAGGCTATTTTTGGTATAGTATAACCAAGGTGCTTATGACTTTGGAGATTTTTTTATGATGAGAAATGCTATGGTCTAAATGTCTTCTAAAAGGCATGTGTTGGAAACTTAATCCCTGATGCAACAGTGTTGGGAGGTAGAGCCTAATGAGAGATGATTAGGCCTTAAAGACTCTGCCCTCATTAATGAATTAATACTGTTATTATAGAAGTAGGTTCCTTGTAAAAGGACATTTAACCTCCTTTTTGCTCCCTCACCCTCTCTTTACCCTTATGTTACAGCAAGAAGGTCTTCATCAGAGGCCAGCCCCTTGATCTTGGAATTCACAACCTCCATAATCGTGAGCCAATAAATTTCTGTTCATTATAAATTACTCAGTCTTTGGTATTCTGTTACAGCAACACAAAATGGACTAAGACAAGAAGAGTAATTTTAATTTTCCTCTTTTATTGTTGAGGGCTACAGATCTTCTCTATTTCTATTTTCCTTTGCCTTTCTTTGATTTTTTTTCCTTTCATTCTTTCTTTCTCCGCTTCCTCAAACTAAAGCAAAAATGCTTACCTGCAATGATTCTATTTTCTAAATTTTAAAAATAAAAAGGTTATAGATACCTTCCTTAGCCATGTGTATCTGGCATCTAAAAGTCACATTTTAAGAGATCATTCTGAAAGGAAATGAGGAGTACTCATAAGCCCGGGGAGGGAGCTTTTTTCTAATATCATAGGTCTTGTTGCTGCAATAATTATACCCTTTCAAAATCTTCTTTTCAAGAATTCAGGCCATCACTCTGACATTCTGTCTTTTGAGCAAGTACCCTCACAGTGCCCACATCCCTTTGCTTTCCCACTATGAAACCATAACTAGCATATAGAACTGGCTTATGAGCCTTACAATCATAGTATGGTGGTATCTCTGGCTCTCTAAGTGTCCGCACGGGTACCATAACAGAACCTAATTCATAAGGAAATTGCGTGAGTTAAAGGAATATTTGGCACAGGGCCTACCACTAGAAAGCATTCAGTAAATGATTATCTAAAGAAAGCATCTGAAAATAGTTTTTGGGATTATGGAACAATGACTTCGGGGAGTCATCTGCCCTAATGCAGAGCCCTGTTGTATTAACAACTAGGGCTTTAGGAGTAGGTACTACAATACCCAGATCTGCGGTGAGCAGAGCCCATTTAGGTCCCGGTAAAGCTAACATCCCAGGGGCTGAGCTCACATACATGCCCTACACTCACTCCTTTTTCTTGGACCACAGCATATTAGGCCCCTTCTGAGGCAAATCCAATGCCAGCAAAGAGCCCAAGGGCAGAACGGCTCTGCCCCTCAAGCACACTCAGTCTTTCTCAAATTGCACCAAGGCTAACACTAAGCCTGCACCTCCATCCTGACATCTGCTGAAATGAATGTATTGATACTCATAGTGGAGGCAACAGAGAAGCATTCCGTTTTCCAGTCAGGTTTAGAAAAACCCGAGTATAAGTTTATTTAAAACAAAAAAAGAATTTCACAATATCTCCCAGCCAAATTGTGAACGGAATCAGGGCCTCCAACCCTGCTCAGGGGATGTCAGTTTCTCTGTTGACAAGAAAACTCTATGAGGAGCTTGGTGCCTCTACTATGAGACCTGACTCAACCTTGGGAAGCAATCCCAGCACTTCCCTAGGGCCTGTGAGGAGACACTATCCACTAAGGGTGTGACAGCTGTCTTCCAACATGTAGAAGGCTGTCATGTGGGAGTCACAGCAGACTGTGTGACTCCAAAGGGCAGAACAAAGACCCATGTACCAGAGCAACCTCACGATTTTCAGCAACGCTTCCTGCACCAGCAACTGCTTAGCCCTCCTGCCAAGGTAGGAGGAAACTTTGGCATTGTGGAAGGACCCATGTCCACTGTCCATGCCATCACTGCCACCTAGAAGACTGTGGATGGCCCCTCCAAAGAAGCTGTGGTGCAACGGCCATGGGGCCCTCCAAAACATCATCCCTGCATCCACTGGTACTGCCAAGGCTGTGGGCAAGATCATCCCTGATTGAACATGAAGTGCAAGGGCATGACCTTCCGTGCCCTCGCCACCAATGTTGTGGACCTGAACTGATGTCTGGAGAAATTCACCAAATAGGATGACATCAAGAAAGTGGTAATACAGGCATCAGAGGTCCCCCTCAAGGGCATCCTGGGCTACACCAAGCACCAGGTTATGACCTCCAACTTTAACAGTGACATCCACTCTTCTGCCTTTGATGCTGGGGCTGGCATTGCCCTCAACGACCACTTTGTTAAGCTCATCTCTTGGTATGACAATGAATTTGGCTACAGCAACAGGGTAGTGGACCTCATGGCCCATGTGGCCTCTGAGGAATAAGAAGTCCTGGCCCATCTGCCCCAGTGAGAGCACTAGAGGAAGAGAGAAGCACTCAGCTGCTGGTGAGTCCCTGCCACACTCAGTCTTCAACCACCCTAGGAATCTCCCCTCTTCACAGTGTCCAAGCCAGATCCCCTGAAAAACTTAGGGAGGTACATGAGCCCCCACCTCATCATGTACCTTCAATAAAGTCTCCTATACTCAAAAAAAAAAAAGAAAAGAAAAAGAAAAAAAGAAACTTCTCCTTAAAATGTGGCTGCAAAGGGTTGCTTTCTCTTGAATGTTGCCCTGGTCCTGCTTGGCCTCCCAAGAGGGAGAACAGGACTCTCCCCTAAGGGCGCAGTCAAACCTCTGTAAGAGTTTACACTAATTGAACATTTGCTGTATGCCAGGTACCATCAATCATTGAACTTCCACACCCACCCTATGAGACTGTACTATTATCATCACATTTTTCACACTGGTAAACTGGAGCACAAAATTAAGTAACTTGTGCAAATTCAAAACACTGCTTAATGGGAAAATTGGGATTTAAACCCTGGAGTCTGACTTCAGAGGCCATACTCAACTGCGACTCAAGAAAGAAAAGAGGATAAGAAGAGAGTGATCCAGAAAGGCTTTGCAAAAAGTGATGAGAACTGGGTTAAAGAGTACAAACATGCAGTCAGATAAAAGGAATAAATTCAATGTTTGATAGCAAAGTAGGGGGAGTATACTTTTAAAAAATGTATTGTGCTAAGGTAATGGATATGCCAAACATCCTGACTTGACCACTACACATTATACACATGTAACAAATTTCTCATGCACCCCATACAAATAGAATGAAAGAAAAAAAAAAAAAAAAGCTTTGCTCCTTAGCCCCACAGCCCAAATGGGTGATGGGAGTGAGGTCTACATTTTGTCCTGGAGGCAAGTGCCAAGTGCCTTCTCTCAGGATTGGTCAGTGTCTCCACACTGGGGGACACATGCGCCTAGGCCTATGCAGAGGGTTTTGAAGGCATGTGTAATTTCCTAAAATGGGCCTTCATAAGAACCAGTGACAACTGCAGGCTCTTCCTCCCACCTTCCTTTCACAGCAACCTTATAGGAAAGCATATACCACACTTCTCACCCACACCGAACATAGAAAACGTGGCTTGCACCAGGTTGTAAACTTCTAGGCACCAAAGAAACAACTGGAAATTTTGGAGTCGAGAAAATTGATCTGAAAACATATGGTTTTGGAAAAGAAATGGTTTTCAATTCTTTGCGTTCAACAAAATTGGAATGACCTAATGGAGCTGATGGATCCTTGACAGTAACTTTTGGTGCTACAGCACTACATGACCTTTGGCAGATAATTCAGGAGCCCAAGAATGGAGTGACACTGTTATGACACACCTCTTCAGATATTTATGTGAGCAAGATTATTCAGTGCTTATACCTACTAAAATGAAAATAATAATGTAATTTTCCATGCACTAGTAATATTTGTGGGTACAGAATAATAGTCACCCACAAATATATGACTATTTGCAAAGAGAAGACTATCCGCTTGAGATGTATTTCCAAAATGTTTTCCTTTTTATCTTTAATAACCATCAACATTCATAATATAATAGTATTATTTTGATTTTTTAACATACTAATAACTATTGCAATAATTTCTCAATCCAGAAAACAGTTTTTAACACTTACAGCAGAGATTCTGAAACTTGTTTGTCTCACAGCACCCTTAGAGAATGAGTAATATTTCTACAGTTCCCCTAAACCAGAAGAAAGGACAGACAGTTGCATCTAAGTGCTTAGGTCCAGACAGCTTAAATATGTATGTCCTAACTACATAATCACCATTTAAACAAAAACATATACTGTGAAAGAAGAAGTATTTTTATTTCGTTCTTTAATAACCACAATTACTTATTAAATGGACATGTGACCCTGTCATGCACTGCACAACTTTTCAAACCTGGAAATCAGATTGGTCACATCCACACTCATTCTCTGTTCCATGCTGATGTTTGTGCAGGACCCGCTTTTTAGTCACAACAACTGCTGGAAATAAGCTTTGCAAAAATATACCATCATCAAAGGAACGTAGTGTGATCTCATGTTGAATCTGTGAACTGCTTCCAAGTGATATTCTTGCTGTGTTTTCTCCACACAGGAAATTTTAAGTATCCTGCAGTACGCCTGTGAATTCACTGAAAAGTTCCTGGCATACCTAGGTAAATAGTTTGGGAGCCAAAGATTGACAGCCTTAGGTTCACAGGAAATGCTTTCTAAAATTTCAGCTTGTGGACCTCTTTTGTTACAGAGAAAATGGTTGTATGTTTAATAAAACTTATAAACATAAAACGCTTTATATTGGAATATTTGGAGAAAGTAGAATGGAAACATACTTTGCTCATGTATCTTTTAAAAACGATGTTAGATATCAATTTGCTATAGTGTTTCAATATTGTTTAATACACTTAGAATGATGTGACTGATTTTGAAGTTATTTTACTTTAAAATAGTGATATTAGTGCTATAATAAAAATTATAGCCTTTGCCACTGTTTAAGCATATGCTGGAACATTTATATGTCAAACTGAAGTTGTGTGTAGGGGTCATAATGTTTCAAAATTCTTTTCAGGCAGACTTCTCAACTTTGCCACTATTGATGTTTGGGGCTGGATAATCCTTTGCTGTGGAAGGCTGCCCTGTCATTGTAAGATGTTCAGCAGCACCCTGGCTTCTACTGTCTAATGCTTGTAGCACCCCTTCCCTCCGCCCCCCAACTTGTGACAATCAAAAGTGTCTTAGACATTGCCAAATGACCATGGGAACAAAACCACCCTCAGTAGAAAGCTATTGTTTTGGGGGTACTTAGGCAAAAAGGTATACTAAAACCCACAGGCTAGGCTTATATAGAAAGCAATAAAATATCATCTTTAGGAACTCAGGTATTAGACTTCTGATCCCATTCTTACTTGCCTTGGGCAAGGCATCTAATTTCTCTAAACTTGTCTTTTCATCTTTAAACGGGAATAAATGTTCTTACCATACTAGAAAGTTGTTGTGAGCCTTAGATGAGAATATATAAGTGAGATGCCTAGCAGAGCCCAACACATAGCTATCTGTTAATAAATCCTAGGCATTATTAAAATAGTTATTCCCAACACTTCCTCAGTAAAGTACATCACTACAGAGGTTCCTTGTCAATTGCGTCATCTGCCTGAACTCATCAGTCTGATATTCAGACATTTTGTCATATGTGCCCAAACTCTCTACCTTACCTTGTTGACCCTGATAAGAAAGGCAGTGCACACCAGACTCATTTATGCAATCTTATTTGTCCAAGTCTAGTCCCACCTTCTGTTACCAAAGACCCATGTGAATCCCTCAGCCTATCTCCTGACTTGTACGTGTGTATCTGTATGTTGGAAGGTGTGCTGTGGGACTTGGGAATCTGTCTCTTTAAACTCTAGAAGAGTAAGGAGGATGAGGGGGACAAAGGGTGAAGAAAAATAAAGAGAAGGAAGAAGAAGGGGAAGAATGGATAATTCTATAGACCCCGGTGTGAAATTCTTATCTAGGAATTAAGGTCTTATACTCTTGCCTTTATTGGTGCAGCTACCTGCTTCCTTCTGCTTGATCAGAGGCCTTCAGGGACCAGCTTAGAGTCCACCTCCTCTCTTAAACCTGATTAGGTCATGCAGCCCTCATAGCTCTCTCATTCTCTAAATTTCTTTAGCACTTGCAGTCTGTACCACACAGATTAGCATGTAATTATTTACTATCGGGTTACATTGGTCTCCACTTGTGTTTTGTGTCCATCATGTGGCTCCATAGCGATTATAACTCCTTAAGGGCAGCAAGTACCCCACATCCTTTTTTAGAATGTGTGTGAGACACTCGAACTACAGAACATGATGGTGAATGAACTCTAGTCTTTAATTGTCTGGATCATCTTATTTTGGTATGTGCTACATATTAGGTGTATGTCCTAGAAATGTTTCAAAATTTCTCTAAAAATTATCATGGAGTTTGAAAAGAAATAGCTACTCAGAGTTATACAAGCATAATCAGGCAAGGCTGTAACGTGGAAATTCCCCAGTTGCTCCACACTTAATATGCCCTTCAGTAGCTGAACGGTGATGGGCAGGACAAGGAACATTAGTGCCCAAGCGACTCTTGTTCTTGTGTTTTATAGGCTCTAAGAGTGCTCTCCTAAGTAATTCCCTCAATTGTGGTTCATTAACAGCTGTTAACAATCCCCTTCTGGCCTTAATTAATTACCTTGCCTTGGAGTTAAAGGGGTAAATGGTTGTCAAGGGCATTATTTGCTCAATTACCCAAAAGCCATAGATAATATGTGGTAACGAATTGGAAGATGGAACACCAACCTTTCTTCAGTCCCACAATTGTAAAACCTTGTTCTGCTCTTTAAGGTGTGCTATATCAGCCCTTAGGAGGAACTTGCATTCAGGGCAACCCTAAATGGAATGAGAGAATGTAGTATCTTCATTTTCCTCCCAGCTGAAACACTGAAATTCCACATTAGTGATAAGACTCAGCTTTTTAGATAATTCAAGAGCCAATTACTGAGGTCTCCTCCTTTTCTTTCATTGTCTACTTCTACTCCTAGTCTGCTTTTTGGTCATTTCATGGCTGTTTCACAGCCGACTTCATCCATAGGCTAGCTCTCCCCTGTATGCTAAAATTAGCTTTCTGCTTAGGGGGCCTCCTGTTACAAAATTATATTTTTATATGTTTGCTTTTTAAAATCTTGTTTTACTACGATTGGGTTTAAAATTATGAAAGGAATTATTTCTTCTTTTTTCAGGAAAGAAGTAAAATAATCTTCATTAAAGAGAAGGCAAGTGTAATTTTATTTGAGATAGTTGCTAGGAGATAATTGGTGTCATGTTGGAAATAACAAAGCTTCAGGGAATAAAGAGCTAAGATTAAGGGAAGTACAGTCAGAGACCAAGAAATCCTTCTATAAGGGGGAAAGAAATCATGACATTCTCTGTTGGTATATTTGTATATGTGACTGAGATCTTTCTCTTTTTACTTGAACCCAGGGAATGGAAGGCAAATCTTTCTGATTAAATCAGAAGTCATCAGTGGTTTGTAGCTTCCCTCTACTCACCTATAACAGATTTTGAACTGACTCTGGCTCCCAGTCCTAGTGTCTATAGTGGGGAGGGAAGGGAGACAAGGATAGGAGGGAAGGGAGACAAGGATAGGGTTAGGTTAAGCAGTGGATGCAAACCACATTAAAATTTGCACCACTTAGCCGGGCTCGATGGCTCAGCCTGTAATCCCGCGCCTTTGGGAGGCTGAGGTGAGTGAATTGCCTGAGCCCGCGGGTTCGAGACCCGCCTGGGCAGGCGAGACCTCATCTCTACAATAAAATCAAAAAATTAGCCGGGCATGGTAGCGCACACCTGTAATTCCGGCTACTCGGAAGGCTGAGGCGGAAGGATCGCCGGAGCCCAGCAGGTCGAGGCTGCGGTGGCCGGGAGCGGCCACTGCACTCCAGTCTGGGCAACAGAGTGAGACTCCAACTAAAAAAAAAAAAAAAAATTTGCACCACTTGAAATGTTCTAATTAGGTGCAATTTCTTCATACAGTCATAAAAAATACTTATTAGAATTGTGTGGTATATATAACAGTAGAGGCATGTCAACTTGCATTCTTAGCACTGAGGAAGGGGTCCTTAACTTTATAGTATATATTTGAATGTGTGAGTCTATGGGTGTTTGTGTGGTGTGTGAGTGTATGTGTGATTGGTGCATGAATGCGTTGTGTCTAAGTGTGTATTTGTGTGGTTTGTGTATGATGGTGATGATGGTGGTGTGTGGGAGTGGCTGTATGTGTGTATATGGCTGTGATTGCTGTGGGGAAAGTGAGGGACATGTGAGTGTGTGTTGTTGGGTTCTTGGAGGCTTCACTCAGAAAGAAACTCCTAGGTTCAGTCGTGAAGGATAAGCACTCCAGGAAGATAAGAAGGGTTAGGACCTTCAGGAAGAATAAATAGCACTTCAACAATGCACTGAGGAAACAGAAGCTAGTTTCCACTAAAGCATAGCGTGCAAGCTGGGAGATAAGACTGCACTGTTGGATGCAGGCCAGGTCACAATGGCCTGTGTGCCCACAAACAGGCAAAATATATTAGACTTGAAAAATAAAGTAGGTAGTTTTGTCTTTGAACAGTGATCGACTATTAACCTGGCATTGTGGAACTTGTCCTTCTGTGCTGAGGCTTGAGAAATAGTCCTCTGGTCTACCTGTCTGCTCCCTGTTCATCTCCTTGATTTCCCTGATCTCAGATGCTAACCTTTACCAATTTGTTTAGACTCACTGGAGTCAAACACTGGTCCATTTACTTGGACTGCCTGTTTCTTCCTGGTTTGGCAGACACGTTAGGCTTGGACTCCAGCTTGCTTACTGAATCTCCTTCTTTGCAGCTGAAAGGCACATGGGGATCCCTCCTTAAAATAGCTAATTTCAGAATCATTCCCTTTGTGGATACCTCACTTCCGTATTTTTCATATATGCCTCTTCAACCAAGAGTGTATTCTGGACATTCTTTTTCAGGCTATGGCACAAACTTTATATGCCTCTGCTTACCTGAGGCTTTTGTTTTGGTTTGGTAAAACAAACAACAACAAAAAAAATACAGCAAAAAACTATGTGCCCCACTGCCACCAATCACATTTGGCCATTTAGACCAAATTTCATTGTTACAGCTTGATGAGGTTCCTATGCCCGCTGCTCAGAGAAAAGCAAAACTGATACAGCCGTTACAATGGAGAAAGAGCGAAATATCACAAAGCAACTGAGTGAGGAGAAAACGCTCAAATCCGCTTCCTCAAAAATTCAAAGGGTAGGGTTTTTTAAAGGGAACTTGGCAGGCAGAACAATTGGGACTGTTGATTGGTTGATGGTGTCATGGGGGGATGCTGTCAAGACTGTCCTCCTGGCAGTCATAGGACTGGTAGCTCCTGGTGTTCTGGGTCTGGGTAGGAGTGTAGGTCTTTTAGCATACAAAGTCTGAAAAAGATCTCAAATATCTTTCCCAGGTTTTACAATAGATGCTATCTATAAAGCAAGTAAGCAAGACCCACGACCATCAGGTCCGGCATCCCCTCACTCAGCCATTATGGAGGTAGTTTAGGAGAAAGGTACAGGGGAAGCTGGGGTACCTAGAGAGTGAAGCCGCTTAGTCTTTCAACCAGGCTTTTGTCCTCAAACAGTTTTAGGTCCATTATTTAAGAAAAAATATTTGATCAGCCTTGCCCCTCCTCCAGGGGTCAGGACATGAGGGTAACTTTATATAGTTGGTTTCATTATCATTATTCACTATCATCGTTTCCCCATTCTTCATCACGGCTTGGCAATGTCCTTCTTAAATACAGAAACATACATTTGGAACCTATAAAAGTTCCTTTAGCTCTATGACTTAATGGTTTTTATCCCTAGTTTGAATTATAAGCAACCTATAAATGCTACTCACAATAAAAAATAAATTATCATTTTTCTATTCTTTTCAAGTTTTTGATCCCTGGAGCTTACTTTTCTGTGTCAGAGGAAACTGTTGACACCCTCTCTCACAGAAAAAACAAAATGTCACCAGGAGTTCTCCTGCTGTCACCCCTGGAGGATAATGAGTGTTGCTACACTGACTGCCCATCAAGGTACCAACAGCCTGGAATACTTGCTTGAGGTGCCCTCATTCTGGTCTGTAATGAAAACAGACAGACGTTCTGACTTCGTAAGCATTTGATATCCAAGGACTTTGACTACTGTATTGTAAGGTGATTTTTACTCCCAGTTCACATTTCATTGTGTTCCAACACCTGGCTCAGTTTTGATGGCATCGTCCCTATCATTGGAGGCATGGCATGGTACCATGGCACCCCATTTCTTAGATAAATCCATGTACTTGCAATTTGCAAAATGATCAGTTTCTTAATATGATGAGTGTGAGAGGCTTGTCTTTCAGGGGTAATTCACACAAAATAGCTCACTTGTTTTCAACTATGTAGGTATGGGATAGAGGGACTTGAAGAGAAACCCCTATCTTTTCCTAACCACATTTTGTAATAATGGCTCCATCTTTAGTTCAGTCTCTCTCTCTCTCTCTCTCTCTCTCTCTCTCTCTCTCTCTCTCTCTCTCTCTCTCTCTCTCCTATCTACCTACTTAATTTGTCTCTGTAAACTGCCAAATAGTGGAGCAGATGGGTATTAACCAATAGTTACACATAAAATGGGGACCCAAGAGAAAGCTAAAACTAAAACTCACCTGCCAAGAAGGGAAGGCCAAAGTCTAGAGAAGATAAGTGAGAAGATAAGGTGTTGTCGGTGACCAGCACTGACCAAGGGTGGGTTAGGACCCGCACCAGAGAATCTGGACAGCGAAAAGAGACCACTCGGAGGCAGTTCTTCTAGGAACTGTCTGATCAGGACTGAAGCCAAATTTTATTCGGACTCCTTCCAACTTATATACCATTTTCTATACCCTCCAGTAGTGTGATAATCACTCACTGGGGGTGTACAAGTTCCGTGCTTTACAAACTATGCATCACAAGACCACCACGAGATCTGCAATTTCCAAGCAAACAATTCGAATTCCATGATGCCTGCCGTGCCTACATTAAGGTCACAGGTGCACAATTTCAATACAAATCGTTTAAAGTGTTTTCCATAAAGTTCAATGAATCATTCATATTATACTCTTTGTTCTATACCCTGATTAATACAAAAAACTTTTCTAAGTTAACTCTAGGTTCAATCCAAGTTCACTGACTCCCAATATTTTTAACGATTAATATTATCAACTTAGCACTATACTA
>NW_007252914.1:316706-324775 GCF_000164805.1 Carlito syrichta | reverse complement strand
TTAGCCCTAGGGGAAACAGCTTTCCAAAGCTGACTAACCCAGTCTACCAGGAAATAGAAGTTAAAAAATATCTAGAAAGAAGTAAAACTTAGAAAGACAGAGAGAAATAATTCTGCTATGCACTTTCCATCAGGTGTATTGAGATTTACTTATAAGTTTTTACTGCCATGTATGCACACTGGTCACTAATCACATGCCAATATTATAGGTATAACTGATATCCTATGTCAGAGGTGATCTTCCAGATGGGCCTTTACAGGCCTCAGCCATGTAGCTATAGATGTTGGCTCCCAACAAGGTGTCAGTGAAAGTTGGAGAGGACAGGACTGGGGGAGAGGGTCTGACATTGGATACTCAAATTTTGGGATCTTTGTTATGAGGTTAGACGTTATATACCCAGTTGAGAGGATAACAGCCTTGAGCAACGCTTACACAAAAGGAGCAGCCTTGCAGACTGATTCTAATTCATCATTTCATGAGGGGAATGCTTCTTGTCTATTCCTTTTCCTGTAAGCCCTGGAAGATAGCTTCTACTTATTTTATCATGGAGATGGGAAAGAGAGAGCATCTACAAACCCACTACAAAAGACCTTTTGCCCTCTCTGGCTCATTTGTGATGTTGTTATTTTTGTTATTCTGATGACTAGAGATGTGGGAGGACAGCAAGGTCACCTTTAAAAGAAGTCTCAACTTCAAAGCAGTTTAGTTAGAGCTTATAGTAGTCGGTCTCCAGGATGACTCACAATGATCCCTGCTTCATAGCATCACATGCATTCCTACACTGAATAAGGCTGACCTGTAACAATAGGATTATTATGGACCGAATGCTATGTCCATCTAAAATATAGACATTGAAGCCTCAACCCTCAATGTAATGGTATTAGAAGGTGGGTTCTTTGTGAGGTAATTCAACTTAATCCCAACCCACATGCTGGGATTAGTACCAATATAAGAAAAGGAAGAGACACCAGAACATTTTCTCTCTACCATGTGAGGATACAGCCAGGAATAGGGCTTGCATCAAAACTATATCTTCCAGCACTTTGATCTTGGACTTTCCAGCTTCTAGAATTATGAGAAATAAACATCTACTGCTTAAGCCATCCAGTCTGTGGTGTTTGGTCATAGCAGCCTAAGCTGCAGAAATGATAGGGTGAGACTTCCTAGGCTAGGTCATAAAAGACATTGCAGCATCTTCCTTACCCTCTCTCTATAATCATTCACTCTGAGGATAAGCCAGCTGAAGTGCTGTGAGAATACTAACACAGTCTCTGGAGACGTCCATCAGAGAATGAGTTAAGCACTCCCCCCAACCAACAGCCCTCACCATGTGTATGAACCATCAAAGAAGGGGATCCTTTAGTCCCAGTCAACTTCAGATGTCTGAAATCCAGCTGGCATCTTGAACTCTTAACCACAATTTCATGAGAAACCTCAATCCAGAATCACTCAGATCAGTTGCTCTTGTATTATTCCTGTCCTACAGGATTTATATGAGACAATAGATGTTTATTGTTGTTTTAAGCCACTAAGTTTTGTGGTAACTTATGGAGCATAGATAACATATAGGGTTCTTGAAATTCAAATACAACTCAGCAATTTATATGTATCATAAACTTCCTAAAGGGAAAGACGAGCCAATTTGCATATTCTAAAGCACCTATTACTGTCCTCAGAGCTCTTATCAAAACATACCATAATTATTTGTAGGGCATTACCCACTAGACAAAAGTCACAAGACGTAGCTCTTGGGTCAAATCCAACTTGCAGTCTGCAAGTCTGAATGATTCTCATATCATATTATTTTTCAAATGCATTTAGTTGCCAACATTTAAAAAAATGAAGTATGTCATTACACATAGATTCAGAGTTTCTATTCTTCTAATAATGGAATATAGTAGCACTGGGTCTGCCTTCCACAATGACAGCAGTCAGCTGGAGCTGAGTGGCTGTTGGCCCTGTAGGTGGACCATATGTTCTCTAGTTTGCACAGACTTCACTGGCCCATTTAATTTATTTCCATTTTTCTAATCACCGCAGGTGCTGAAGTTTGGACCACTGTACTGGGCTGTGAGCTCCTCCAGATAAAGTGTCATCCTTATTACTCTTGGTGTTCCCAACTTATTTTCTGGCATGCAGTAGATCTTAAATAGATGATCATTTATTAGTAGATGTATACTACTGACAATTTTGTACTGGGAACTTTTACTAATTTTACACCTATTTACCTACATAAAATGTACTGAAAGTCTAATTGCTTAGCCTCATGTGTGGTTGCTACTGTGACAGTTTACCCTAAAACCTAAATGTCTCCTTAAGTCTTTTTTGAATTTGTGTGTACTCTTTTAGCCTTTATAGTTAACTATTAAGTATCCTCTTTCTGGAGTCAGTATAAATTCACACTATCTTAAAAAGCAAAACATATTTCTTTCTCTTGTGTATGTATGTTTTTTGTTTGTTTGTTTTTAGAAACACAGTCTTGCTCTGTCACCCAGGCTGGAGTTTGCAGTGGTGTAACATCACAGCTCACTGCAGTCTCAACCTACAGTCACATGCCACAGTGCCCAGAAAAAAAAAATTTTTTAAGTAGAGACAAGGTCTCAAAATGTTACCGAGCATGGTCTCAAACACCTGGCCTCAAGCAAGCCTTTTGCAGTTTCCCAAAGGTGCTGGGATTATAGACCTGAGTCACTGTGCCAAGCCAAAAATACATAGTTTCTACATCTATCCACTGAAAAGTCCTAGAAATAATAGGCCTCAATTGTGGGTATTAAGTGCTGTTGCCTAGTAGAAAGAAACAATGCCTTTTGGAAAAATGTCTGATATTAGATTTGAAAGAAATGTACAAAGCAAGCCTGGAACATGTCAGAAAGCAAGGAAGTTATCCGAGACTATTTTTAGAGGCTGCATGTTTGTGCAACCCAAAATTCATATTTTGAAGCACTAACCCCCATTGTGATGATATTTGGAGGTGGGGCTTTTGGAGGTAATTAGGTCACAAGGGCAAAACTCTCATGAATGGTATGAGTATCCTTACATCCCCCTGCTCCCAAGAAAGAAGCCCTCACCAGGAATTGAATCATCCAGCACCTTGATCTTTGGACTTCCCAGGCTCCAGAACTGTGAGACATACATTTCTATTCTTTAAGATAAGCTACCCAATCTACGTTATTTTATTATAGAAGCCTAAACTAACAAAACTATTGCAATTGTATCTAAAAAATTCAGTTGTCTCCCACTGGCCAAAAATGGGACAATTTGAGCATTGATAAGAAAATAAACAGCAACAGATTGAAGCACTTTAAACACATGCTAAATCCTTGAGTTTATAATGATACTAAGAACAACAAAAAACAAAATAAATAATTAGTTTGAAAACTGATAAACAGAAAGAAGAACATAATCTTTTATGAACCAAGGAAAAGTTTTTATGATGGAGTCTTCCTGATAGTATATAAAGAAGCAATAATAGAAAAATCCTTATTTTGCAATTCCAAATGAAATAATGGATTAGGGCAAAGATTTATCAGTTCCTACTAACTTCACAAAAAAAAGAAAGGCAATGAGATATTACATGCCTTCTAATGGAACTACACAATACTGCCTATGAAGCTTTATTGCTAAAAACATGAATTTGAACCTGATTGAGACTCTGCATCTAAATGCCAATTTATAAAAATAGTGCAAACAAGAGAGATATAATAAACAGCTCTATGGGGATGCAATCAACAAGATCAGACTGAAGGACACTTAATAATATAAAGATCTTTTATATTATTTGGACACTGTTTTAGGGTAAGACAACCACCCCAAGACTTAGTAGCTTCAAACAACAATGGGTTGGGCATGGCGGCTCACACCTGTAATCCCAACACCTTGGGAGGCCGAGGTGAGAGGATTGCCTGAGCCCACAGGTTTGAGAACAGCCTGGGCAACTTGGCGAAATCTCATCTCTACAATAAATCAAAAATTAACAGGGCATGGTAGCACATACCTGTAGTTCCCACTACTTGGAAAGCTGAGGTGGAAGGATCACCCAGAGCCCAGCAGGTCGACGCTGGGATGGCCGTGAGCGTGCCACTGCACATCAGCCTGGGCGGCAGAGTGAGACTCTAACTCAAAACAAAACAATGGGTTATTATTTCTCACAGTTCTGTGGGCTGGATGGGCTCAAATATATGGTTCTCTGCTTCTCTTTCCTTGGGTTACTCACGGGGCTGCATTGAATTGGGATGAGGGCTGAGTCTGGAATGCTCATGATGGCTTCACTCATATGTCTGACAATTGGTGCTGGCTGTTGACTAGATCTTCTTTGTTTATTCTTCTCTAAGCTTGATGAATAAGAAATGGAAACTGCAAAGTCTCTTCAAGCCCTGCTTTGAAAATCATACATCATTACTTCCATTGAGTTTATTGATCAAAGCAAGTCATAGGGTCAGCCCAGATTCAAGGAGAGGAAAAACAAAGTCCACCTTTTTATGAGAGGAGTGGCAAAGTCACACCTCAAAAAGTGAAACAGAATGGGAGATAGTATTACAACCATCTGTGGAAATAATCTATGCCTATACTTGAATTCTTTTGGGGGTGCACGTGAAACCGATCAAGCCTCTGGATCTCACTAGCTTATAAATTAGTTCTTTCCCTTGTTGATAGCTTTAGATGTTAGAGATGTTTTTATTATGTTGAGTTAAAAATCTATCTGTCTTAAACTCATATCCATTTTCCCCTCACATATCCCCTAACACAGTACAGCATAAGTCTACACTTACATTTTTCTATATCAAAAGGTTGAAATGGCAGTGTGTCTTCTTGTCTAGTGTTCAGGCCTAACCTCCAAGAGTTAATTCTTATTTTTAAAAATAATCATCATATTTTTTAAATGTGGTACATATACACAATGGCATATTATGCAGCCATAAAGATGGACAAACATATGGACTTTGCAGCAACTTGGATGGATTTGGAGTCGATCATACTCAGTGATCTATCACAGAAACAAAAAGCAGAGTACCATATGTTCTCACTTATAAGCAGAACTTGAACAATTATAATACTATAAGAAAGGGATTGGCAAGTTGGGCTTGGTGGCTCAGCCCGTAATCCCGCGCATTGGGAGGCTGAGGTGAGTGGATTGCCTGAGCCCGCGGGTTCGAGACCCACCTGGGCAACTTAGCGAGACTTCATCTCTACAATAAAATAAAAAAAATTAGCTGGGCGTGGTAGCGCGCGCCTGTAGTTCCAGCACCTTGGATGGCTGAGGCAGAAGGATCGCCGGAGCCCAGCAGGTCAAGACTGCGGTGGCCTGGAGCGACCACTGCACTCCAGTCTGGGCGACAGAGTGAGACTCCAACTCAAAAAAAAAAAAAAAAGAAAGGGATTGGCAGCAGTGGGAAACTATCAGGGAAGGGGAGTGGGGTTGGCAGTTAAGGGAAACTGCTAGGGGAGGGAGGGGCACACCTCATCAACAAGGGTACCTGCATAATCAGCATTGGTATACCTAACCCTGAATTGTATCCCACATCTTTAAAATAAATAAATAATACAAACAAATAAATAAATATAAATAATTACCATAAAGGTTTCCAAGAGACCCTGCACCACTTCAGTAGTACTTTTTCCCCTCAAAGTGAGCTCAAGGTGTCAATATGTTTCCCATAAATGTGGACTCCAGAATTAAATAAAAAGATCCCACATACTGCCTGATGAGCACAGAAAAGAATGGGATTATTACTTCCTATCATTTGGAAATGTCCATGAAGTAAAATGGTCTAAGGCTGTGTGTTCAGTTTTTGGCAGCTGCATTATGCTGTTGGTTCAATATTTAGTGAGTGATAAAGAAGCCAAGTTTTGCTTTATAATAGCATGATATAAATATATATTTGTGCTAAGCAATTCACCATAAATATCTCTTCTTTGTAGAACATTCTACAGGAAGATTTATTTTTAAAGTACACTTTTTTACCCTTTGCTCAGGACTTCAAACATGCAAGATGACATACATAAATAGTCTTTCCACGCTTTTAATTAAACAGAAATTTAGCAGAAATGGAGTTCTACAGCCAAATGAGTATTTCCTGAAATTGTGAATTAAGAAACTTAAGACCAAGATCATCAAGTCTCATACCATTATTTGACAGATGAAACTGAGACTCAGAGAGATTAAGTGACTACCCCAGTGTCACACAGCCAACTGGCCTGAAGCTAGAAGTGGGCCTGAAGACCTGTGGCAAGCATGTTGCACAGGACTCCGTGCTGACTGACTGCATTACCATCCTCCACCTGTGTGCCTCCACGTTTCTCCCAGTATCCCAAGTTCTCTACAGTCTTCCAAGACTGGAAAGGTAAAGGGTCTCTCCACACTGACTCTAGCAAAACTCCCACACCAAAAGCATATCTCACCTTTTCATCTCTCCTTCTCAATTTCCCCTTTAATATACGTGACTAATTATTTCTTTATTTTTATTTTTAAATTTATAAAGTAGAGAAGGCTTCCATAGTATAAAGTCACCCCTAAATTTTGCAAGAAGAATAAATGGAAGAAAACTGAAAAGAGGTTTAAGTCTTTTGAAGTACCATATCTGAGAGGAGAAGCTAGACATTTCATGAAATGTTCAGACTGGTGGAGATCCAGTGAGATATAGACATATCAGAGTAAAACAATATGTCCTTTCTGGGGGAATATAGTGATGAACTAGAGAAGATATGTGCCTGTAATGAGATATTTAAAGAAATATGTCAGAAAGAGGCATCTGATATATACGTAAATAGACAAAGACAGAGGCACAGTATTAAAACTTCAAAGAAATTGTCTGTCTTATTATAACTAGATTATTTAAACCAACCTCATGCCAGTGGCTCCACTTCAAACCTTTTCACTGCCAGGTTTTTATTTCCATGGTACTGCATTACCTGGTCATTCTCCTGCTCAAAGGCTGGCAATGACTGCGCAGCAAAGTCTCTTCAAAGCCCCATCTGTTGTTAAAGGGTTTCTATAGACTGACCTGACTCTACTGCTTCAACCATATTTCCCCTGTGATGCTGTATTTCCTAACAGAGGGTTGCTCGCTTTCTCCTGTATGCCATTCTTTATCTTCCTTCTGGATTATTTGTTTATTGACTCTCCT
Organism: Carlito syrichta; assembly: GCF_000164805.1. Taxonomy (NCBI): domain Eukaryota; kingdom Metazoa; phylum Chordata; class Mammalia; order Primates; family Tarsiidae; genus Carlito; species Carlito syrichta. Next base: position 317,651 of record NW_007252914.1, on the reverse strand, counting down.
TATCTTAGTACATGTTTCATGCTTTCCACAAAGTCTTCCTGACCAATCTAGCCCAAGCCACTCTCATGTTTGTTATGACAAACTCATATTTCATCCCACTGTTAAATTAAGGTTAGTCTAAAGCTGACTCCTTATACATTTCAAATTATACATTTCAAATTCAGCTCAAAGTTTTCTGTGTACATACATAGTGAGCTGTAACCTAACTGGATGTATACACAGACTAATGTACTCTTGTGTCAATCACCAAGTTTCAGCCAATCAAAGAAGGCCAACTGAACAGGATAGAGATTCCGGAAGCAAAGCCTCAATTTCTCAACCAACTCATCTTTGACGAAACCTCCAACAACAACCACTGGGGAGAGGAAAACCTGTTCAGTAAATGGTGCTGGGAAAACTGGTTAATCACATGCAAAATATTGAAACAGGACCCCTACCTATCACCATACACAAAAATTAACTATAAATGGATCAAAGACCTAAACATAAAACCTCAAAGAATCTTAGGAAATGAAGGAGACAACCTTATGGAAATTGGAACTAGTAACCAGTTCCTATTCAGAACCCTAAATGTCCATACCTTAAGAAATAAGATAGACAAGTGGAACTTCATCAAACTAACAAGCTTCTGTAAAGCAAAAGAAACCATCAAGAGAGCAGGGAGACAGCCCACAGAATGGGAAAAAATATTTGCCAGTTGTATATCTGACAAAGGCCTAACATCTAGGCTCTACAAGGAACCCAAACATGCCGAAAAGAAAAAAACAAATAGCCCCATTAAAAAGTGGGCAAGCCGGCCGGGCTTGGTGGCTCAGCCTGTAATCCCACACTTTGGAAAGCCGAGGTGAGTGAATTGCCTGTGCCCGCGGGTTTGAGACCTGCCTGGGCAACTTGGTGAGACCTCATCTCTACAATAAATCAAAAATTAGCTGGGCATGGAAGTGC
>NW_007252914.1:250629-316686 GCF_000164805.1 Carlito syrichta | reverse complement strand
TGAGTCTCCAACTCAAAAAAAAAAAAAAAAAGTGAACAAAAGGAATGAATAGACACTTCTCAAAAGAAGATATACAGGCAGCCAACAGACATGAAAAAGTACTCAGCCTCACTCATCATCAGAGAAATGCAAATTAAAACCACATTGAGATACTGCCTAACCCCAGTAAGAATGGTCATCATTAATAAAACAAACAACTACAGATGCTGGCAAGGATGCGGAGAAAAAGCAACTCTTCTACACTGCTGGTGGGAATTCAAACTAGTGCAACCTCTTTGGAAGACAGTGTGGCGGTTTCTGAACGAACTAAAAATTGACCTTCCATATGACCCAGCAATTCCCCTATCGGGAATATACCCAGAGGAATTCAAATCATTCTACAAAAAAGATACCTGCACACGTATGTTTGTTGCAGCTCTATTCACAGTAGCAAAAACATGGAACCAACCATGTTGCTCATCGAAGCTGTATTGGATTTAAAAAATGTGATACATATACACAATGGAACATTATGCAGACATAAAGAAGGACAAACACATGGACTTCACAGCAACTTGGATGGATTTAGAGTTGATCATACTAAGTGATCTATCACAGAAACAAAGAACAGAATGCCATATTTTCTCACTCATAAGTGGACCTTGAACAATTATAATACTGTAAGAAAGAGACTGGCAGGGGAGGGGGAGTGGGATTGGCAGTTGAGGGAAACTGCTAGGGAAGGGAGGGGGACGCCTCATCAACAAGGACACCTGCATAATTAACATTTGTATACATAACCCTGAATTGTACCCCACATCCTTATAATAAAAAAAAAGATGGCCAACTGTTCAAATCAGGTTCAAATAAAGCAGACTGAACTATAGTCAATCAGGCTATTTCTGTACCTCACTTCTGTTTTCTGCTTGTCACTTTCCCTTCTCTGTCCACAAATCTTCTTCCACCACATGGCTGCACGGGACTATCTCTGAGCCTCCTCTGATTTGGGAGGCAGGCTGCCCAATTTGGGAATTGTTTTTTGCCCAATTAATCTCTTAAATTTAATTTGTCTAAGATTTTTTCTTTTATCATCACCCAGAGAAAACAGTTTATTGTTCTTTAATTCATGCATGCATACTACATTGATCGTCCCACCTCAATTGTACACATTATATATAACTGTGACTACCTGCACTATCGTAATGCCCAAAGTAAGCACTGGTAGGATTCTAAATGGAGTGCTGACAGGCCAAAGGGGGATATTCTGTGGGTTGGGATATAGCAAAGATGCAGTAAGTTAATCAAATGAGGACTAGACTGAGAAGAGACTGCAATAAGTCATTGTTGATAAGCCAAGCATTTGGACAAACAAAACAAGAGACTTCTTTTTGAGACTACAATATAAAGCAGAAATAGAATGCCCCAATAAGATTATAGTTTCATGCTTTTTTCCAGGGGTTTTGGGGAAAGAGCATTCCCCATGAGTCTTCTGAGAAACTGAACTGGGTCCATTCTAGACTGGGATAACTATCTCTACCTGAATTAACTGTTGACCATATGACCTCCTGTTTTTACTTGTTATAGATCAATCGATGTCTATTCATTCATTTTAGCACCCACCTTGTCTGACTTGTGTCCTATTTATACGATAAAGTATATAGTTATCTTTGTGGGTGAGTTGCGGTAGTGTGTTTCTCTACAGGAAATATCCTTCAGCTGGGAAGAGAAAATCAAGTAACGGTTTCTCAGATTGATGTGCTGAAGAAGCCAAGTCTCAGTGGTTCTGAAGTAAGTATATGCCAAAAACAAATAAACAAATACAAATCAAGTTTCAGTACATTATTATAGGCACTTGCACTACACACAAACACACATACAATCAATCAGCCCAGAAACCCTCTACCATCCTGAAGTTTAAGTGCATGGAATTGCCTCTGTGCCAGGCCTCTTCCTACAGATTCCTTTAAAGGGGTTTCAAAGATTTTTAGCTGACATTGATTTCTCCCATTAAGACAGTCTTTTCAAGGAATTTGCTTTTACTTGATGCCATCTACATAAACACTTGTGGGCCCATGTGGGTCCAGAGTGCAGTGGACCCACTGCCCTCATTTCTTGCCCCTGCACAAAGAGGAAAAGGACATTCCTCCTTCTCCCCACTCAACCTGCTGACAGAACTGGATGCAAAATGAAACTCTGAAAGAGCAACTGTAATGAGGAATATGGTCAGAAAGCAACAGTAGCTCAAGGAAAAATAAAATCTTTATATGAAATAGCAGGAAGCTAGGGAAGTGGCCTCTTGGATGCTATTTTTATTTCCAGCATTTCAGGGTAACACAGATTGAGTTAATGATGTTTTTCTATAGCCCCAAGGCAACTCAGAAATGGCAGGACTCAGACTAGCAGAGATGCACTTCCTGCAGATTTGGGAGGGATAAGGGTCTGGGTCTGGGGGCTGTGCTATGTCCCCAAGCTGCAGATATATAGAGGAAAGTAGTATCGTAGCAGGAATTTTCTATTCCACCTTAGGTACCTGGCAATTTGCATGGATCCTCTCTTGTCAGTTTCACCACTCGGGATCCACTGCTCCATTTCCGTGGCTAAGAGGCTTTTATATTGAAGTAACCCCAAAGGTTCAATGTTGGAAAATGAGCCATATTAGAGTAGGGAATCACTTAAGAATCCTGAATTCCATTTCAGCCCTGGTGTTTATGTTTTCCATGGGATAGATAAAAGTGTGTAGGTTCAGAAAAAGGAAATTTCTGAAACCCTACTGGGACCTTTTGAGATGTTTCCCACTGCTTAAGGACTATTAAAGATCAAAAAATCATTCAAACTGAGGGTCCATTTTTTGGATGACTGGTAATTGTTATCTAGAGGTCTTATGTTAACATTTTTAAGTCAATGGAGATTGGTAGAGACATTTTGAAGTTCTAGCTCTGCTTTCTTCTTAGAAACAGTTTCTCAATATACACCTTTTACAGGACTATTTACTTTTCTCAGTTTTACTTAAGTATTCAAGAACCTGCCTCATGAATACTTCACAAGCCTCAGCATGTGCATGAATGTGTGCTTACACATGCCCATGTGGATACCTTCATGGGCATCCTTAGAACAACTCTCGAGCTACACATTTACAAGTATTATATGACACTATGAGATGGAGAAAGGTAGAGCACCGTTCCGGAAAAAAAGAATAGAAATTCTTGGTTATTCGTATCATATTAAAATTTATATTGCTATGTTTCATTATCATATTTGTATGTTATTTACATTATAGTCTTTTTACAAAGGAAAGCATTCAAGGCAGATTATGTAAAAGCATCAGCCTGATACGGCCTATAAAAGCATAAGTCATGACTGTTTAGCCTTCTCATCCAGCCCTTAGCCTCCAGACAGCATCTATTCTGTGTCAAATGCATTGCCTGTTGTGCTTTTATTGTTTTTTTGTATTGTGGTAAAAAAAAATACATAACATATCATTTACTATCTTAACCAGTTTTCTAAGTGCACACTTCCGTAGTATTAAGTATATTCCTGTTGTTCAACCAATCGCCAGAACTTTTTCATCTCGCAAAACTAAAAGTCTGTACCGATTAAATAACAACTCCCCATTTTCCTATACCCGCCCCACCCCCACCCCAGACTATGGCAACTATCATTCTAATCTCAGGGTTCTAAAAATGATGCTCCATAAATGAAGGTCTCAGAAGCAAAAGTTTTTCTCTGACCTTCTTCTACTCTCCTTCCTGTCTCTGACCTTCACTCTTCTTCAAGGTTAGTCATAGAAACTAGAATCCCTCTTCACCAAGGCAGGTCATAGAAATCAGAACCCCTTTTCCCCAAAACTAGCAATAAAATCTAAAAATTATTACTTTAACTTTTAACTTTCTGTGTTAAAACTGACCATAAAGAAATTATCTGACCAGGTGTGGTGGCTCATGCCAGTAATCCCAGCATTTTGGGAGGTCAAGGCAAGAGAATCACTTGAGCTCAGGAGCTCAAGACCAGCCTGGGCAACACAGCAAGACTCTGTTTCTACAAAAATAAAAATAAAAATTAGCCAGGCATGGTGGCCTGCACTTGTAGTCCCAGCTACTTGGAAAATTGAGGCGGAAAGATCACCTGAGACCAAAAGATCAAGGCTGTGGTGAGCCATGATTGTGCCACTGTCACTGGGTGACAGAGTGAGACCTCAACTCAAAAATAAATAAATAAATGAGAAATTGTCTGACTTAACTTGAAGTATAGGTCATAAGACCCCCATTCCAGAGAGGATCTTGCCCCATACCCAAAAGGAAGGAATGCTGCACAGAGAAGCCAGGAAGAATCAAGACAGACAGGCTTTGTTGGGTTTCCCCAGTCAGTCTACGAGCATTAGATTACACCCTTCTTGTCCAATCATATTTCTACAAGGCTATTCATACTTTGTTGAAGCTAAACACAAACATGGACAGTTTCCCCTGTATCTTCAGGTCTTTATTCTGAAGTTTCCCCTGTCATGTAAAATTATAATTGAGGAATTTGTATGCTTCTTCTCCTATTAACCTGCCTCTTATCAGTGGTTTTCAGTGAGCCTTGAGAGGGTGAAGGGAAAGTTTTCCCTGGGCCCCTACCCTACTTTCTGTTTCTATTAAGTTGATTATTTTAGATACCTCAGGTAAGTGGAACTACACAATATTTGTCTTTTTGAGACTAACTTATTACATTTAGCATAATATTCTCAAGGTTCATCCATGTCATAGCAACAAGACTGTGCTATATGACAGGATTTTTTCCTTTTTAAGACTGAACAATAGTCCATTGTATATATAAACCACATTTTGGTTATCCATGTATCTGTCAATAGCATTTTGGTTGCTTCAACATTTTAGCTATTGCAAATAAAGTTGCCATGACTGAATTGTACCCCACATCTTTAGAATTAAATTTTTTAAAAAAACAAAAAACCCTGCCATGAACATGGGTGTGCAGATATCCCTTTGAGGCCCTGCTTTCAATTCCTTTGAATATGTACCCAAAGGTAGGGTTGCTGGATCATATGGTAGGTCTGTTTTTAATTTTTTGAAGAACTGCCATACTGTTTTCTATAGCAGTTGTACCATTTTACAATCCCATCAACAGTACACAAATGTTTCAATTTTCTATATCCTTGCTAATACTTTTTATTTTGTGTTTTTGTTACAGCAGCCAACTTAATGAGTGTAAGTCATTAATTTTTGACTACCAGATTCCACAAGTTCTATTAGGATCTGTTTCAGTGTCCTATAATTGTCACTACTGAAATATTTTATGCTTGTTCATTCATTTAGTCAACCTTTGTTTACCACCTACTTTGTGCTAGGGATAAGGGGATATAAAGTCTTTTTAGAAAGACATCTTGCCTACCACTAGAGAGCCAACTGTCTCAGGTACAGATCTGTAAATGCATAGTCAAGTATTGGCATGTGATATAAAACATTATACTTACATCACGAAAGTGATGTAATAAGTGTCAAAATACACTCAGGTACAATGTAACAGGGTGATACTAAGGCAGGAGTGTTTAAATGCCTGGGAAGGAATGCCAAGAGGATGATGGTTAAAATGATTCTTGGAGCATAAGTTTCCTAAGACAGAAGGAGAAAGCAGGGGTCCAAGGGACTTGCATGTGCAAAAGTACAAAGGGGTGAAAATTCATTCAAGTTTAGAAAGTCACCAGTTGTTTCTTATAGACAAAGAACTCCCCAAGGTTGTGTCCTCTGTTTTCTTCTCCCATTCTGCATGGTCTGTCTGAGTAATGTCATTCCCATACATGGCTTCACTTATTAATCAGTGGTGACTCCAAATCCATGTAGCATAGGATGTGTGGTGGAGTGTGACAAAGGAACAAAGGAATGTGACAAAGAAAATGGCAGAGTTGATGTTAAAACCTAGTCAAGAGTCAGACATTAAGAGCATTGTGTAGCATGCTCTAGAAGAAGATGTCACTTCTACTACAAGGGAAGTGACAAGAATATAATGGAGTTGTAGAGGGGGAGACAAGACTGAAAATCAGAAGGACCACTCAGAAATGTCCATTGTCCTTATGAGGGTTGAATTAAACAGGGATGTTCATGAAGGACTAGCTTCAAAAGATGCTTAGGGATTGAATATATGGACTCTAATGGGCCAGCTGCTGTGACATAATGGAAGGTGAGGAATCTAGGATGACCTCATAGTTCTGATTTGGGAACCTGAGTGGATGGGGATGGCATTAACTGAGATGAGAAAATAGAAAGAAGAACAAGCTGGCTGTTGGTGCTTGTTGTGGTCTGGTCATCAGGAGGAGGAAAAGGAGATAGAAGAAATTGTGGAGTACCTATAAGAAAAACAAAAAGAGATGTTTGAGGGAGTGGTCTAGAGTGATAGGCTATGCCCCAGAATTAATCTGAGCCAGAGCAGCATAGGTTTGGAAGTCACCACAGATATAATAAATAAGCGAAGTCATGGGAGAAGATGAGATCACTCGGGCCAAACATGCAGAGTGGGAGGAGAAGACTGAGGACAAAACCCTGAGGAAGCCCAGCATTGACAGGATGAGAAACACAGGAAGGGATAAGAGAGCCAAAATAAAACAGTCTCCAGTTGGCCAGGGAAATGAGATAATGACTGAAAACTGCCCGATGAACTTGGCAACCAGGTTAGTCATGTCAGCAAAAGCATTTTCAGTGGATTGATGCCCTTCACACCCAGACTAAAGTGACCTAAGGGAGGTAAGGAACTGGAACCCCTAAGTGTGGAATACTCTTTTAAGGTGTTTTTAAAAGAGGAGAGGGTAGGAGAAGTAGTTTGAGAACTGAAAATTTTTCTTTTTTTATTTTTTCTGAGTTGAGTATTTTTCAGGTCAAGAGAAGGAAAAGTTGTCATAAAACACAAAAGATACTTATTTTCTTAACACGAAAATTTGTTAAGTAAGTTAGCCCACGATATAAAATTAGAAGTTATGTCCATTCTAGAACAGAAACCCAGGAAATTCTTAAGAGTTGTTAGAATGATTTCATTTTGAAACACTTGCATCTATTATGCAATTGCATCATGTATTATTGCTATAGAAAAATAGAAAATATTTGCCATAGAGAACAGAGGAAAAGAAGAAAAATGATAAAACAAGACCCTGAAGTAAAAACAAGATGTGCTCATAAGTGTAAGTGAAGATATTAACATTGGGCAAGAAAAGGCCTCTTTCTTTCTCAAAGGCAAGAGGTAAGAACAGATATTCTAGTGTACACATCTATTTTATATAAGCAGAATCATCTCTTATTGCACTCATGGCAAGTCTTTTAATTCTTAGCAAAAAATGGAAAATGGATCAACATCTTTCTCCACTATCAAAATGACAATAAAAATACAAATCCTATTGTCTATTTTTCTGTTCTTCTCTTATCATGTGAATGCCAACAGATCATCTGTAAAACTCACCTTTAGTTTGAATGAGTCAAAAATAATAGGACTCTCCTAGACATTGCTCCTTAGGATTTCCCAGCAAAATAGGAATTCTGACTTCTTTGATTGCAGGGTTGCTAAGCAACCATGTCACTATCTACTATGATCTACCAAAAGGGTCTAACACAGGAAATAACCTTACTTTAAGTGAAAATGGAGTCCCATACTTCACTTTACTCTCTCCTCTCCTCTGATAAATGTGGTGGCCTTTCCAAAAGTGGAAAGTTGCCATAAAACACAAAAGATACTTATTTTCTTAACACGAAAATTTGTTAAGTAATTTAGCCCACGATATAAAGTTAGAAGTTATGTCCATTCCAGAACAGAAACCCCGGAAAGTCTTAAGAGTTGTTAGAATGATTTCATTTTGAAACACTTGCATCTATTATGCAATTGCATCATGTATTATTGCTATAGAAAAAGAGAAAATATTTGCCATAGAGAATTATAGTCAGGGCTTAATTAAGTGAGCTTTGGGGACTATTATTTCTTCATCATAGAGCACAAGAAGGTGATAGAGAAGTACAAGATTTATTACTTACGCTGATACTTATTATTTGTAATACTGAGAGTTACATTTAATATTTACTGACTGCTATTTTTTCTAGAGAACAGTATCTCTAAGGTGGATCGTGGATGGTCGAAAGGATGGAAAGTTTGCTTATATTGATTGGGCATCCGCTCATTGTAGTTTGAAAAATTTGCATGCATTTATCTCCCAAATGTGTGAGATATTTATTATCCTCAGCTATTGGATACATCTACATTTATTAATTTAGGGAGAGAGAAACCTACTGGAGTTGCTTTCCAATGTTATGTGTTAGATCCAGGATAATCTCTTTTCTTTTTTTCTTTTCCCTCATGTTTTCTAGTAGGACATCCTTCAACTCTCAAAGAACTAAGTGACCTCTGCTACGTAAACCCTCACATTATCCATCACTCCTTATAGCTCATCAAGTACTTTCCAGTATTATATCTGCTTGCTTTCTTGCTAAGCACGTTCTCCTACCTGTAATTCTTTTCTATCCACATCCCTCCTTTAATGATCTAATTCTTCCTTTCTTTTCTTTTTTTTCTTTCTTTCTTTCTTTCTTTTTTTTCTTTTTAGTTAGAGTCTCTGTTGCCCAGACTGGAGTGCAGTGGCAGGCTCCCGACCACCGCAGCCTCCACTTGCTGGGCTCCAGTGATCCTTCCGTCTCAGCCTTCCAAGTAGCCAGACTAAAGACATGGGCTACCACGCCTGGCTAATTTTTTGATTTATTGTAGAGATGAGGTCTCGCCAAGTTGCCCAGGCAGATCTCGAACCCACGGGCTCAGGCAATCCACTCACCTCAGCCTCCCGAAGCGTGGGATTACAGGCTGAGCCACCGAGCCCAGCTTCTTCCTTTCTTTTCAAAGTCCAGCTAAAATTCCATTTTCACCATCAGTCTCTCCCCAACAGTCCTGGAATCCCCCTATTGCTTGGTGTGCTGACCTAAATCCCTCATTTAAACCAGTAACAACCAAGGCTTTCCGATTAACCACAACACATTCTGGATCCATGGTTTGCCAATGGATAAGATATCAAATCTTTCTATCAAGACTTGATTTTCTGAAACTGGAAAACATCAATATGAATAAAAGACCTCCAAAGCTACTAAACCAAGTAAGTAAAAGTGCATACAATATGTATATTCACTAAAGCAATGAGGATAGCATTAACTCTGTTTGAAAAGCCAATGAAAATGAAATTGATGAATGAACATTTCCTTCTCTGACATAACAGAGTAGTGCTCTCTAGTAAGAACATAAAACTGGTTCACTCTATGAGAACTATGAAGTGGATAAATGTGAGGGAGAAGTTGCAATAATAAATTGGTTAGATATTAGAATTCGGGTCCATTGGTGATGGGTCTTCATCTTTCCTTCAAGAGGTATCTCATTGCAAAATGTACTCTTATTTGTCTTCTCAACTGGATTGTTCCTCTCAAGGTAATGACCTCTTCTGCATCTTTGTGTCTCTAATGTCTAGCATGGGAATCACTCAATAAATATTTCAGATTGTTGACAATGATTATTGCTGTTTATTCCTTCTAGGTAGGGGTTTATGTATTAAAAAATCACCTTCCTTCAAGATCTAAAAAGGTTTTAGAACATTAACTAGCACCCATCTAGAGGTAAATAAATGGATTCTTAAAGGAGTGTGTGTATGTGTGTTTGTGTGTGTGCATACACACATGTGCATTTCTGGTACATTTTGAACAGGCATCAGATTATGTTCCCATATTCCCTCAGACTGTGTATGCCTGAGATACAGTTTGTGTAAGTCAAATTTTCACCCACAATGACATAGAGCAGCACTTTAAAGTGATTTCACTGGAATTTGGTTCTAAATGAATATTTTTAAATAAACATGCAAAAGTAGGAAATTTATTTTAGTATAATAAAACTGGTTTCACTATTGTTTCCAGAAACTTGGAAATAAAACTTCAAATTGGGAAAACTTGGTCATAAAAAAGCACTGAGGTAGTTCATTCTATTCATCTCCTATAACTTTGGATAAAATGTCAAGGCCATTGTGACCTACAGATCTGTTTGTTTCCCTTCCATTGCAAATTGAGCTGTTAATAAAATTTAATGTGCTCACAGGGCGCCACTGGCTACTAAAAAGCATAGATTTGAGGACTTTCCTGCCCTGTTTATGCACAAAAATGACCCTAAACTGAAAGTTGTTCTGTGTTCCTTCACTCCCCTCTGCTGGTAAATTTTAACATAGTTCTTAATTTTTTTTAAGTCAAATTGATGGAAACACCAACTGTGTTTTAAAACTATGAGAAAATAATGTTAAACATTATGAAAAATGTGTTCAAATATTTCCCTAAAACACATCTCTTTCCATTTGAAATTTTAAACAATTATTTTTTAGAACAAGTCATTGATCTATATAATTTTTTTCTAGTGCCCAGACATATTTCTGTTACTCACCCCCTTTGCCCCTGCCACTTACACTAGGTACATGATCAAGAGAATAGAGCCAGGTGGAAAAGGAAGTATATTTGACCATAAAAAATGGAATTAATTTATAAATCAAAATGGTACCTCACCATATTTTGTTTATATTAAACCATTTACATTACAAAACATTCTCAAATGTCTCATTTATTTCACACAACAGTACCACAAGAGAAGTATGCACATTCTAAAATCTAGAGTTTATTCTTCTAAAAAGCAGAAAGATCACTGAATTCAGCCTCAAATAAAATTCTGAAATAGACTCATGTATTTGTTGTCTCCTATTGTTCCCTTTTTGCCATTTCCCCCTGTGAACCCCTCTCTCTCTTCCCCAGGTAACAGTGTCGTCTAATGCTAGCAAAGTCACCCTTTAGAAAATAAAGTGCTTGAAACACTTATTCATAATAAGTGTCTCATCTCTCAGGATAATTTGTATTTTAAAAGAAAGTAAGAACTGAAGTCAAGCAACCAGCCCCTAACAGGAAATTACAGAGATCAGTGAGGGAGATATTTTAAAATAAGAATTTTTCAGTTGTCATTAAAATCAAAATGGCTTTTGAATCAAGGTTGCTTCGAAGGTCACCGGTGTCCCCCACAGGAAGGGTATGGCAATCAGTATATGTATTAGACTGTATGTGTTAGACTGAGCATAGATTTTGGAGGCAGGCAGATTTAGATTGGAATCTTTACTCTGCCATTTAATAACTTGGGAATCTTGTACAATTTCCTTAACCTGAAATCTCAGCCTTCTGTAAAACGTGGATAATACACACTCCATAGGTAGGCTGTGAGACATATTACTGGCATATTATATTTAACCAATGTTAGTTTCCTCACTCCTTTTCCCCTTGATGGAACTTCTCAGATGACAGAATCATTAAAGTTTTGCAAAAGATTAGACAGTAATACCACTAATAAATTCAATTATGAGATTATACAAGTGAATAAGCTCTTTCCTCAGTAATTTTTCCTAGAGAATATTTCCTAGAAATGTTTCCAAAACAGGTCTCATAACCACTTCACATCAGAATTCCTATAGCATAGAGAACTCTATTGTGGATGTGAGATGTCACGTAGCTTCGTGTTTCTCTGTCCACTTTTTTCCTGGGCTATGAAGCCACTATCTTTAATTAACAACCACTTATACTTGGTATGTGGGAAAGTGGAACAGAATCTGTGCAGAGCTGCTTTAGTAAAGTTTCCAAAGCAATAATGGCTCTCCATCGCTTCAAGCTTCACAGAGATAGAATTCTGGAAACGCAGAAGTCAGTTCAGTAAATTTAAGACTGCTGAAGAGAAGTGGTGAATAAATCCACACTTATTTTAATTTGACCATAGCAATGCTTTGAGGTAGTGCGTTCTTCTTGTCACCTATAAATTCTGATAAAAAGTTAAGACATTAGAATGTTAATGCTTCATATATTCTGTGGATTATAAGGATGGGATGACCTTTTCTTTTTAAAAAAATTTTTATTTTAAAGATGCCTGTAATCCTGCGCCTTTGGGAGGCTGAGGTGAGTGGATTGCCTGAGCCCGCGGGTTCGAGACTCGCCTGGGCAGCGAGACCTCATCTCTACAATAAATCAAAAAAATTAGCCGGGCATGGTAGCACACATCTGTAGTTCCAGCTACTTGGAAGGCTGAGGCGGAAGGATGGCCGGAGCCCAGAAGGTCGAGGCTGCGGTGGCCGGAAGCGGCCACTGCACTCCAGTCTGGGCGACAGAGTGAGACTCCAACTCAAAAAAAAAAAAAGAATTTTTTTTAAAATTTTTATTTTAAAGATGCCTGTAATCCTGCGCCTTTGGGAGGCTGAGGTGAGTGGATTGCCTGAGCCCGCGGGTTCGAGACTCGCCTGGGCAGCGAGACCTCATCTCTACAATAAATCAAAAAAATTAGCCGGGCATGGTAGCACACATCTGTAGTTCCAGCTACTTGGAAGGCTGAGGCGGAAGGATGGCCGGAGCCCAGAAGGTCGAGGCTGCGGTGGCCGGAAGCGGCCACTGCACTCCAGTCTGGGCGACAGAGTGAGACTCCAACTCAAAAAAAAAAAAAGAATTTTTTTTAAAATTTTTATTTTAAAGATGCCTGTAATCCTGCGCCTTTGGGAGGCTGAGGTGAGTGGATTGCCTGAGCCCGCGGGTTCGAGACTCGCCTGGGCAGCGAGACCTCATCTCTACAATAAATCAAAAAAATTAGCCGGGCATGGTAGCACACATCTGTAGTTCCAGCTACTTGGAAGGCTGAGGCGGAAGGATGGCCGGAGCCCAGAAGGTCGAGGCTGCGGTGGCCGGAAGCGGCCACTGCACTCCAGTCTGGGCGACAGAGTGAGACTCCAACTCAAAAAAAAAAAAAGAATTTTTTTTAAAATTTTTATTTTAAAGATGCCTGTAATCCTGCGCCTTTGGGAGGCTGAGGTGAGTGGATTGCCTGAGCCCGCGGGTTCGAGACTCGCCTGGGCAGCGAGACCTCATCTCTACAATAAATCAAAAAAATTAGCCGGGCATGGTAGCACACATCTGTAGTTCCAGCTACTTGGAAGGCTGAGGCGGAAGGATGGCCGGAGCCCAGAAGGTCGAGGCTGCGGTGGCCGGAAGCGGCCACTGCACTCCAGTCTGGGCGACAGAGTGAGACTCCAACTCAAAAAAAAAAAAAGAATTTTTTTTAAAATTTTTATTTTAAAGATGCCTGTAATCCTGCGCCTTTGGGAGGCTGAGGTGAGTGGATTGCCTGAGCCCGCGGGTTCGAGACTCGCCTGGGCAGCGAGACCTCATCTCTACAATAAATCAAAAAAATTAGCCGGGCATGGTAGCACACATCTGTAGTTCCAGCTACTTGGAAGGCTGAGGCGGAAGGATGGCCGGAGCCCAGAAGGTCGAGGCTGCGGTGGCCGGAAGCGGCCACTGCACTCCAGTCTGGGCGACAGAGTGAGACTCCAACTAAAAAAAAAAAAAAGATGCAGGGTACAATTCAGGGTTAAGTATACAAATGTTCATTATGCAGTTACCCTTGTTGACGAAGTTTGTCCCCACTCCTCCAGCAGAATCCCACTACTGCCAATCCTGCCCCACCCCCAGCAATTTCCCTACTAATGACAATGCTTTTCTTATAGTATTACAATAATTACTCAAGGTCCACTTATGAGCGAGAACATGTGATACTAAGTTCTTTGCTTTTGTGATAGATCACTAAGTATTATAAACTCGAAGTCCATCCAAGTTGCTGTGAAGTTCATAATTTTGTCCTTCTTTATGGCTGTGTTATATTTTTTTCAATATTCTGTAATTTGCCTGACTGATCTTGATCTTTTCAATATTCTGTAATTTGCTTGACCAATCCTGGAACAGCACTATTGACCTCTGCAGAAGGCACACAGAATAAATAACTCACTGGACTCTACTAATAGAAATTACTCATTCACTCAAAAAGAATATACTGAGAACTTTATCGCAAATGAGGGTCCTCAAACCAGCCATGCCAATCTCGTGGGAAAATGGGGCTGTTGTCCTTTTCCCTGATGTGAAGCATTTGGAGGTGAAGTTCAGCAATGAAGGCCTTTGCTATCTGAGAAGCAGAGAGAAATAATCACATTCAAAAGACCCTGGAGAAGAGTTTCACCTGCACTGTGTGTCACATGCAGGGAAGGCTTTCTCCCACCTTCCAGCGTTTCACCAGCAGTCAAAATTCCCTGAGAGCTAAGACTTCTGACTCTGGACCAGCTAAAAGTATGTGTAGTAAAAATTGTTAATACTGGGGAGAGGCAGCTGCCATGATGGACGAGTTCCTCATGATCTGGCACCACAAGACCACCACTTTCATGGGAGCCAAAGAGTTGAGCACTGTGATTGAGCTGAAGTGCATCGTCGAGGACATCCTCAAGCGGCCGCCTGATGAGCAGTGTCTGTAAAAGGACGACCAGATCTTGGATGATAGCCAGACGCTGGGCGAGTGTGACTTCACCAGCCAAGCAGCACAACCACAGGCCCCAGTCACAGTGTGGCTGGCCTTCCAGGTATATGACACCTTTGAGGCTCTGCACATCAAGCCCGTCTCCGGCCTGCCTGAGCTGCCTGATGTGATCAAGTCCCAGGACTCAGGAAGCAGCACCAATGAACGAGCTGTGCAGTGAGGATCATGGCCCCCCATTCCCCCCAATAAAAGAGATTTGGGTGTCAAAAAATAGTTAATATTTATTGAGGTGTTTGATATGCCAGGCAAGGTGGTAAAAATATTATATGTCTCATGCTATTCTCATAACAATTCTTTGAGGTGGGTATCTTAATAATTTCCATTTTACAGTTGAGGAATTTGGGGCTCAGACAAGTCAGATAACTTCTAACGTGGTAGAACTAGAATTCAAGCCCAGGTCATCTGACTTTATGGCCATAAAGATGCCCCAGTCAGATTTCCTGCGGTAAGGGGCAGAGTTGACTGACAGCCCCAGCTGATGACCTCTCGATCCATCACTGCCTTTGCACTCTGGGCTGCTACCAGCCCATGACTGAGGGTTACTAGTGCCGACCTGCTCCTCTGGGATGCAGAACTCCTTTAATTTGTGACTTTGGGTAAGAAATTTCCTATCAACTGTCTGGAGTTTCTTAGCAGTGTGCTGTAGTTTGAAGTTCAATCCTCCTTCCGTCCTCCTCCTTTCACAGGTGTGTGAACTACATCATGATCTAAAGACTCCCCCTGTCTACTCTGTTCCTTTCTGTTTATCCTTTACAGAACTTCCCTCCAATACCTCTCTTGTACATCTAATCATGTTTTGGCATCTGTTTATTGGGGGACCCACATAACACACTAACTCTAAACAACACACATAACCCAAACAACACACATAAAACTCTTTATCCTTGTTTGCTTAACTCCAAGGGTAGAGCAAGAGTTTCCAGTGACATTTTGGATTGGTGGAATCCATTCTTTGGAAGGTAGATGATAGTTTCAAACTATTATTTCCTTCATATCTATTATATCTTTTCTTTTAATGAAAAAAAGTGTTATCTACAAGTAAATATAAATTTCTCAGATCTGAGGGACCACAAAAATCTGTTTGACTAAAACTTGGAGAGACAGTGTGAATGCAGAGATAAGAAAGCTCACTAAGTATCAGAAGAGCAGCCCTGAAGAGTGTTCTCAGTAGGTTTATATGAACACAGTGCAGAGTGTACCAAAGTTCATTCTCCAAACACCAAACAAAAGTGCTCTGAAATAGTTACAGAAAAAATACAGACAGTCCCTGACTTATAATTGTTCAACAAGATTTTAAGGTTCAAAATCATTCTTTTACTTTCTGTATTCAATAAATTACATATTCAACACTTTATTATGAATGGACTTTGTGTTAGATGATTTTGCCCAACTGTAGGCCAATGTAAGCATTTTAAGTACATTTAAGGTACTCTAGGCTAAACTATGATGATTGGTAGGTTAGGTGTATTAAATGCACTTTTGACTTAGGATATTTTCAACTGATCGTGGGCTTATCAGGATGCAATCCCCCATCATAAGTTAAGAAGCATCTGAAATTCAGGAGTCAAATACTAGAAAGTACAGCCTAATTACATCTTCTTATTGAGAAATTCCAATGCACATTGGTGTTTTAAAGACCTCTAGAGATTCTATGGCAAGAAAACTGTTTAAATCCTCATATTTATTTGACAAGGAGCCTGCTTTTCAACATCCCACAGAACTAGGGATCTGAAGTCAGTAAATAAAGACATACTACTGGTCTATAGGTTCCTCTGCCCCTGCTTTTCTCTGATCTCAAATCTGGAATCTTTTAATTTTCATCCTCAACGTATTTTCTTGCTTTTTGGGGGGTTTGTTTACCCTATTCTGTAATAGTGGTTGCTGAAAGTTTTTCTTGCTAATAGAAATGACTCTTTCACTCAAAAAGAATATACAGAGAACTTTATTCAAAGTGCTGGGCTACACTCTGTGAGAAGTGAACATGAATCTGGCCTTCCGGACCTAGAGGTGGAAAGGTAAGGCATGCAATAGATCACTAAACAGGAGTAATTCTGACAAGGGCTATGATGTTGTGCCTTGGAACCACCTTGGAAGACATTAGTGAGAGAAGCCACGTTTGTGCTGGCCTTGGAGTGTCATCATTCTTCCTATAGTTCCGTTCACTTTCAAAATTTAAAAAAGGCTTCACTTTTGAATAATTATAAAATAACATGTGTATTAGTTTCCTAGGGCTATCATTAAAAAGTACTACCCACTGGATGGCTTACAATAAAAAATTATTCTCTCACAGTTTTGGAAACTAAAACCAAGGTGTTAGCAGGGCCATGATGTACCTGGAACCTGTAGGGGAGAATCCTTCTTCACCTCCTCCTAGCTTCTGATGGCGACTGCCAATCCTCGGCATTCCTTGGCATACCAATGCAGCACTTTAAGCTCTTCCTCCATTATCACATGGCATTACCCCCTTGTGTGGCTGTATCTCTTCTCTTTTTTTATTTTTCTTGAGTTGGAGTCTCTCTGTTATCACCCAGACTGGAATGCAGTGGCATGCCCACAGTCACCTCAGTGTCAACCTCCTGGGCTCCAACAATCCTTCCACCTGTCTTTCAAGTAGCTGAAATTACAGGTGTGCACTACCACACCCAGTTAATTTTTGATTTATTGTAAAGACGAGGTCTCACCAGTTTGCCCAGACTGGTCTCAAACCCGTGGGCTCAGGCAATCCACTCTCCTCGGCCACCCAAAGTGCTGGGATTACAGGTTGAGCCACTGAGCCCAGCCTCTCTTCTTGTCTTATAAGGATAGCAGTCATTGAATTAAGGGCCCACCCTGTTTTAGTATAATCTCATTTTAACTGAACTAATTACATCTGCAAAGACTTTATTTCCAAATAAGATCGCGATCTGAGATACTAGGGGTTAGAACGTCAACATATCTTTTTAGGGAACACAATTCATCCATAACAATATGTTCATTATTAAAAAAATCAGATGGTAAGAGCAGAAAAGCACAAAGAAGAATGTAACAATCACTTGCAATGTTACTGCTCAGAGATAACCAATGTTAATATCCCTTCATTTCTTTTGCATATACAGATATAAAGGATAACAATTATATATACAATTTTGTGACTGCTTTTTCTCAAATTATATCTTACAAGCTAATAAATAGATATCACACATGTAACTCATACACATAATTTATCTAACCAAGCCTCTATTGTGGCTGAAGACAATATTACACTGTCGATTTCTTAGCTTTTTAAAAGAAAGAAAAATCTTCAAGGTTTTATATACTTATAGTTTGTATTTAATCATTTTTTGATTTATCTATCATTTCTTATCACATTTTTTTCAGTTGCCAAAATAAAATAGCTGCTTAAATTTCCTTTAGAATAGAAATTGCTTCTTGTGTGTGCGCGTGCATGCATACACACACACACACACACACACACACACACACAAACACACACACACCTCTTTCACCCACAAGTCCCAGAAGGTTATTACTCTAAGTTTGGCATTATATTATCAGTTGTTTCAGAGTTGGCACAAGTCCTGGACTATTATTTTTCTTTCTTTTTATTTTTGAGTCGAGGTCTCACACTCTCACTCTGTTGCTCAGGCTGGAGTGTGGTGGCATGACCACAGCTCACCACAGCCTCAGCATCCTGGGCTCAGGTAATCCTTCCACCTCAGCCCTGCAAGTAGCCACCATGCCTGGCTAGTTTTTTTTTTTTTCTTCATTTTTTGTAGAACAAGGTCTTGCTATGTTGCCTAGGCTGGTCTCGAACTCCTGGGCTCAAGCAATTCTCCTGCTTGGCCTCCCAAAGTGCTGGCATTACAGTCATGAGACATTGTGCTCGGCTTGACACTATTCTTTTGAATATCAGAATACCCTACAAGGCAACCTCAAGAGCAAGAGAAAGTCTCAGGACCTGAGAAACTAGAATATCTAAAATTGTCTAGTCAGATGATCAAGTTTCTCCTCTGGACTTTTTTGTTTAATTTAATATCACAAAGCACGATAAAAACATTGCTTGATTTTTCTACCTAGTAAGAGTAAAAAGCATTTTTGAGCCTAGGCCACTATCTTTTGGGCCTCAATCAGGGCTCCTTAAATTTTTTTTTTTATTGGAAAACAAATATGCAACTTGGAATGGATTTGAGGCAAATTGTGCCATAAGCAGATTTTCTTTAAGTGGTTAAACAAAGTTTAAAAAGCAAGTAACAATAAAAGAAAATGTTTCTGGTACAGGACCAGCAGTACAAAAAAATAGTGTACGAGTACCTGGATAATACACCCGTTTTGCAATAGTGCAACTTTTAAGTACATATTGTTGACTGTCCATAGTTCACACAGAGTTACAACTCCACACTTCAACAACATGCTGACAGTTCCTAAAGAAAACTACTTTTAAAAAAGGCATAACCCAGATGTTCCCTCATTTGACCAACTCCATCTAAGTTTAGATATATCCAGAGTAAGCCACATACATCATGCTACTTGATCAATTTTCTAAAATAAGGTTTCAGGACAATGACAGTAAGATAAGGGAGAAAACATGGAGGAATGAAATCCTAATTACTATACATGTATTTTTTTTGACAGTAGGGAGAAACCTTTTACAGATAAGTTACAAACAAAGAAAAGGCAAATAAACAATTTTGTACAAGAAATTTAACATTCTGTACAATGTCTTCACTTTGCTGTCATCATTTGTACAACTCTTCATAGTTTACCTGACCATCACCATCGATATCTGCTTCCCTGATCATTTCATCAACCTCTTCATCTGTAACTTCTCTCCAAGGTTTGTCATCACATGGGGAAGCTCTGCTGCACTAATACAGCCATTGCCATCCTTATCAAACACATGGAATGCTTCTCTAATTTCTTCTTCACTGTCTATATCCTTCATTTTTCTTGCCATCATTGTCAGAAATTCAGGGAAGTCAATTGTGCCATTACCATCAGCATCTACTTCATTACTCATGTCCTGTAACTCTGCTTCTGTGGGATTCTGCCCAAGAGACCTCATTACAGTTCCCAATTCCTTTATTGTTATAGTTCCATAATCATCCTTGTCAAAGAGTGAAAAAGCTTCTTTGAATTCTGCAATCTGTTCTTCAGTCAGTTGGTCAGCCATGCTGCAAGCAGACCGATTTCCGAGACCGCTTCTTAAATTTTAATGTACACACAAATTGCCTGGGAATCACAGAAATGCAGATTCTGATTCAGTCAGTAAGAGACGGGGCCTGAGTTACTTCTTTTCTCACTATAAATCATGAAACACATAACGATGTTTTGGTCAACAATGGACCACATGTACTATGACAGTTCCATAATATTATAATGAGCTGAAAAATTCCTATCGCCTAATAACATTGTTGCCTTTATTGTAACATTTCCCTGGTAAGGCGTTAGTGGTGGTTCTTCAGGAGGTATCCAGAAAAAGGCTTTGTTACCATAGGCGATGACAGCTCCATGTGTGTTATTTCCCCTGAAGACACTCCAGTAGGATAAGATGTGGCCATGGAAGGTAATGATATTGATAATCGTAATTCTATGTAGGGCTAGGCTAATGTGTTTGTTTGTGTCTTATTTTTGACCAAAAGACGTCTAAAAGGAAAAGAAATAAAAAATTTTAAAATAGAAAACAGGTTATAGAATAAAGATATAAAGAAAATATTTTTGTACAGTTGTACAATGTGTTTGTGTTTTAAGCTAAATGCTATTACAAAAGAGTCAAAAGGTTTAAAAATGTTAAAGTGAAAAAGTTGCAGTGAGTTAATTTATTATTGAAGAAAGAGAACATCTTAAATAAACTTATGTAGCCTAAGTGCACAGTGTTTATAGTCTACAGTGGTGTATGATCATGTCCTAGGCCTTCAATTCATTCACTGACTTATCAGAGCAACTTCTCATCCTGCAGGCTCCATTCACTATAAGTACCTTACACAGATGTACTTTTAAAAAACCCTTTATATTGTATTTTTACTGTACCTTTTTATGTTTAGACACACAAATA
Organism: Carlito syrichta; assembly: GCF_000164805.1. Taxonomy (NCBI): domain Eukaryota; kingdom Metazoa; phylum Chordata; class Mammalia; order Primates; family Tarsiidae; genus Carlito; species Carlito syrichta. The sequence goes on along the minus strand of NW_007252914.1, from coordinate 296,258 downwards.
CTTCCATTGTGTTACAACTGCCCACAGTATTCAGTACAGTAACACGCTGTACAGGTTTGTAGCCTATGAGCAGCCGGCTATACCATAAAGCCTAGGTGTGTAGTAGGCTATGCTATCTGGGTTTGTGTAAGTACACGTTGTGATATTTGCACAACAAAATAATCTAACAATGCATTTCTCAGAATGTTTCCCCATCATTAAGTGATGCATGACTGTAGTTTCCAGTTGATGATGCCGATGCTGCTGGTCTGCGTACCATATATTAACAGCAAGGCTCTAGCTTAGAGCCCTGTTGAGGGAAAACCATTGACCCTGTATCTTAAGTTCGGTTGCCTGAAAAACAGATACTGAGACAGAGATTTACCTTCAGGAGCTTACTGGGGAGAGCGCTTGGGACAACACAAGTAAAGAAGTGAAAGAAATAGGATGGGGCAGACTGATACAGTTGCCTCAAAGGCCTCAGCTGATCCTACAGGAAGCTCTAGAGCTGGGAGGTCCTTCAGACGTCTTGAGTTGAGGTAAGGGAACTAGGCTTATATACTTCCACGTTAACCAGTTATGGAATGCAGCCTGCCCAGGGAAAGCAGCTCCTTTCCATACAGGGTTCTCAGAAGGAGACTTGGCTGTGAGCCATCAGTAGCCAACACTCCCGCAAGCAAGGAAAGTGAGTAGTTCCTCAGGCCTGGAGGGGGAGCTAGGTGAAGCACCACAGTGTCCACGACTCTGGTGATGGCCCCCGTGGCCTGAGGAAATCGCTTTATTGTTTTCTTAGTCAAGTTCAAATTTAGGACAGAATAGGCATTTCCCCAAACTTTTGTTTTATTAATAAACAGAGCAATGTAACTGTGGAGTGTCTCAGGTCCTGGAGGCAGTGATTCCAGGAACAATCATTTTGGCTTTACAAATAAAACCCCTGGACCTAATTTTAAAACTGCACAAATCATCTTATTTCAAGCAGGGTTGCAGGCCCTTTGGCAGATTCTCGATTGATGGATTTCACAGAAAAGAAAGGGAAGTAAGATAACATCGAAAGAAATTGATGTGTGCCATCTAGTGGTACTAAATAAAACCAAAGCCTTAAAAAAGATGATTTCCCATTTCCTATTCCAGGAACTCAGTGAGGTTTCAGTAGTAGTGTTTTGCTACTTTTAGAAGTAGGTGTGGGCAATCACGAAGTGAGATAAAATAAAAATGTCTAGAGCTATATAGTCATGTACGAAAAAAGATAAAATTGAATTCATTCTTTACTCTCTACCTTGGATAAGTTCCAAACAGCTACAGGTCTAACATTTCAAAAAACGAAAACATAACAGTGCTAGAAAAACTAGTACTAGAATTCACATGAGTGAATTCCTTTATAACTTGGGAGTGGGGAAAACATTCTTACCTATTATCAGAATCTAGAAGCATTAAAAGAGGAGATGAACTACAGTTTAAACAAACAATATATATTGAATATATCTTGCTTTATATTTGACCTTGGAACTCTGTAAATATTAAAATGTTTAAAATACAAAATAAAATTTAAAGCAACTCCCAAAATGGAAAACAAACTGCGATAAATGAACCAACTTTTTAACCTATTCAAAGTTTATTTGCATTTCTTTTTATTTGAATTGGTCATCTTTTGCTTACATTCTATCAGTATGGCCTTTTAAAAAAATCTAGAAATTTATTTATATTAGCCCTTTGTGATGTAAGAGTTCGAGCTTCCATTCCTGTGTTTTCTCTCACCTATTCTTGCTCTCCTCCTATTGTTTCCTATTTTTATTAGACAGTGGTTTACCTTTCTATTGTTTATTTTTGAAAATATAAGCAAGTATTTACTTGCATGTATATTTCTTTTCTTTTTTTTTGAGTTGGAATCTCACTCTGTCGTCCAGACTGGAGTGCAGTGGCTGCTCCCAGCCACCGCAGCCTCAACCTGCTGGGCTCCGGCGATCCTTCTGCCTCAGCCTTCCGAGTAGCCGGAATTACAGGCGCGCGCTACCATGCCCGGCTTATTTTTTTTTTTTTTTTTTTTTTTTTACTGTAGAGATGAGGTCTCGCCTGCCCAGGCAGGTCTCGAAACTGTGGGCTCAGGCAATCCACTCACCTCAGCCTCCCAAAGGCGTGGGATTACAGGCTGAGCTACCGAGCTCGACTTGCATATGTATTTCTAACCCCTCTTACATCAGAGGTGGCATACTCTATACATTCTTTTGTGCCTTGCCTTTTTTACTCCACTACTGGCCATGATACAGCTTCATAATACTTCATCTTATGTATACCCCATCTGAAAAGAAGCTCCACCTCACTCACCAAAAAATAAACACAAAACTTTATCAAGATACAATTTCCCACCTATCAATTTACCAAAAATCCAGGTGTTTGACAATTCCTTCTGCTGGAGAGGTTACAGAAAATCAGGAAATATTGCTGGTGTGAATACAAACTTTCACAACCCCAAGGAAGGCGAATTCGGTAGTATCAAACAAAATTACATGTCCTTTTACCGTTTGACCTAGCAACCCCATTTATAGAAATCTAAACTAAAGATACACTGGCAAAAGTATGCTATATATGTACAAGAACTTTTTGTAATAGCAAAAGAGTGGGAATAGTCCACATAGCCACCAGTAAGGGCCTGGTTGAATAAACTACAATACAACTATATGTAATCAATGAGAAGAATTATGTCCAGTTCATCTAACACATAGTATCTTGACTGTACATTCCTACTAGGATATAATTGAAGAAAAAAAGAAGCACAAAGTTAAACTTTGTGTTAGCAATACCACTATTATTCTGTTTTTAGTCATTCTTTATCCTGTTATTAGTTGTTATTCTGTTTTTTATGTAAGTATATACCAGTGGTGCCAAAAGGTGTATACACATTTTAAGAGATGTATTATTTTTAGTTCCTCATAATCAGAAGTGTCTGGATGCTGATGGTAACCACTTTGAGCACCTCTTGTAAATGTAAAAGTCAAACGTGACTTGCATGCACCTTTTGTTATCGGTATATATTGAGTATTACAATTTTAACACAGCTTTTTTCCTTTCTTAAAATGTGTATACTTTTTTGGCACCCTCTGTATATATGTATATAAATAAAGCAAGTAAGTAATTATGTTAAATATAATTTCCCTTCTTAAGGGAAAGGAGAAAACAAAATCAAAGAACACAGCTTTCAAAAAGGATTAGGATATAGATAGAAAAAGGCACTTAAAGGACTTTAAGAAGATTTGAGACATCTAAAATCCAGAATAGTGTGAAGTTTGGGGAAGAAATGAGGTGACATAAGTAATTTTTAAAAGTTATGTCTGAACCAAGAAGAAAAGACAAGGAATAGGTTCCGTTTCATGTCTGATGCACGATTTCTTGTTAAAAATGGATGACTTTTTCTGCAGGCACTTGTCTCCTGAATGTTGGTCCCACTCAGCCATCCCACCTACACTTTTTTACCAAGTTGATTTCTACTGATTCTTCAGATCAGCTAATTATTGAGATATTGTCCCACTCTCCCATCAAGGAACTTTTATTATATCCTATCAGAATCATATCCCTTTCCTTAGTGCACTTATCTCAACTGATAAATATCCTCACTAATGTAATACTTGACTAATATCTATCTCCCTTTCCCTTTCCAGGGTCTAAATTGTGTTTGGTTTTACTTATCCTATAGCACATAGCAGGAGTTCAACAAACAATTGTTCAAGTAAAGCAATGTTTAACTTCCATTTTGCTCCCATCTCTTCATGCAGACTTTTCTTTAGATGAGAAAAGGCAGAATACCTAAGGACCTGAACTTCAAAAAAGGCAAAATGATTCTGAGGAAGCGTTTCTACTTAAATCCATTTATCGGGCAAATATTCATGTACCCCCGGCACTATTAGTCAGCGGGCATATAACAGTGCATAAAGCAGATCAAGTCCTGTTGCTGCTCGGACCAGATTTACATGGGACTGAGGTGGGAGGTAGTAAATGTATAACGTATTGCCTGTATTTAAACCGAGTCCGAGTCTCCTACCCTAAAGGAATTACACCCCAGGAAGTGAGACTTCTACTCAAAAAAAAAAAAAAAAAAAAAAGAATTACAACCCGGGAAAAAAGAGAACACCTTAATGGGATCGCGTTGCTTCGGAATGGAAAAGCGGCTCAGGCCGTGGACAGCTGCGCAGGTCAACAAGACAACCAAGGTTTCAGCAATCTCTGGGCCGGGAACCCGGCTCCTCCAGGTCTCCCAACTTCAAATCCCATCCATGAAGGGTGTGCAGACTTGGCGTTTCTTCCTCTCTATCTCATGTCGGGTCTTCTGTGTTGTACTTAACTTCCTTTGCAATGAGATTTGAGTATCACTTTCTGTCCCCTAAATATGGACCAAGTCCCATAGCCTAAGTTCCCACTATGGGCAGACCGCGAAGGGGTACCAAGGATCAGCGTTTGTGACTCTCGACTCAACTTGTCTCACCTCGGGATCCGTATAACGGTTTCCCCGTAAGAGGGCCTTCAGTTTCAACCGAGTTCGGAGAAAATGAGAGTGAGATGTCTATTTTACTTGCCCAAATAGTGTGTATTGTCTGAGGTACAGATAGGATGTATTCGAACGCGCTTTAAACAGCATTTCCTCCAAAAAAAATATGGTCACGAAGAAGGCAGCGGAACGCATCTTTCTTTTCATAGTTCTTAGGTTTGCCCGCGACACCCTTCGGGGTCTCCCGTTCGCCGCACCTTTCGGGACAGGCAATTCCTGGCCACCCTCCGGAAGGGGCCTGATTTTGAAAAGAGGAGCGGGCCAATCAGATGCGGAGCGCTGTTTGGCGCTGCCATTTGAGCCTGAGCTGGAACTGTGGCTAGACCGCCGCGGTGGCTCCGTGTGTCGGCAGAGGAGTTGGGGGCGGAGGCATGAAGCAAGTGGCTTGGCTTCAGTGAGCGCACCGGGATGTGCCGGCGGGGAGCCGCAGGCGGGATGGAGGAGGGAACGAGCCGCCTGTGAAACGGGGTGACGGCGGCGGCCAGCCCGGGCGGGGACCGGGACTGGAAGAGTTGCCTGAGCAGCCGGCTGGCCCGGCGGCCAGGCTCGGGCGGGGGGCGCGGGCACCCAGAGACGAACTCCCAGCGGAGGCTGCTGGGGCTGGAGGAGCGAGAAGAAGGGTCGTCTTTACGCTTGAGAGAGAGCTAGAGCGGGCAAAGTGAGGTCTGGGGGGCAGGGGGGTCGTCGGAAACGGTGAGAAGCGGGTAACGCGTTGGGGAGGGGAGCCGAACGAATCGGGGAGAGCGAAGGAAAGTCTGTGTAAGTGGCTGAAAGAAGGTCAGCGGAAGTGAAAGGAAGCGTGAGGTGTGGCCGGATCAAAGGGCCAAGAGAAGGGAGTCTGTGCGAGTGACTAGAGGATCAAAGAAAAGCTGTGGAAGTGGCCGGAGGTCGGGGCCCGAGGAGTGCCAGACGTGACCCGAAGGCCGCGGAGAGGAGCTCAAACCTGAGAGTGCTTGGAAATTGGAAGACTTGGTGGCGAACGAGGATCAGGGCCGGATCCCGCCTCGGAGAGTGGGCGACGTGTCCGGGATGTGGGATCAGAGGCTGGTGAGATTGGCCCTGTTGCAGCAGCTTCGGGCCGTCTATGGCATTAAGGTCAAGGGGGGCCGTGGGCAGTGCGATCGCCGGAGACATGAAACGGCGGCCACGGAAATAGGGGTAAGTTCTGGGAAAGGGAATTTAGGTTAAAAATGTTTTAAAAGGCACACCCTGTTCTATCACCTATTATTAGGTTATGCCACAATATTTTCTCTGTGTTGAAAAGAGAATGTGGTTAGATGTGTCTGATTCCATCCAGATGGTCATTGCTGATATTTAAAGAATGACATTCTTGATTCTTTTCAGGAATTTTTGAGCGTGATTTTCCAGCCTCAGCACTGTTGACATTTTAGACTAGATAATTCTTTGTTAGGAGAAGAGTGCTTCCTGTAATTTATAGGATATTTAGCAGTTATCATCTCTCAATTGTGACAGTTAAAAATGTCTCCAGCTAGGTGCATTTGTTAATCTTAAAAAAAAAAGTCTTCAGCTATCGCCAGTTTATTGTATTTTGGACAGATAGTAAGTGGGAAGAGAGACAAACTACCTCTCCACCACTATTTCAGAGTAAAGTTTGTAGAGGGACAAGGAGGACCAGTGCATTTTCTAAACAGATTAAAAGGCGAGGAGGTGTGACAGAACATTAGAAATAGGCTTCAGATGATACCTTTATATTCACCAGTTTGAGAAAACAAGCTTGCTGCTTGGCCATATCATATTTTTGAGACATAGAGCTATTTTTTTTAATGAGTAAATTGAAAAGCCAGAGTCGAATGATGGAAAAGGTGTTGTTATGATGGTCGAGGTAAAGCAATTTTGAATGAGATTTTAATAGTTCTGTATAATCAAGAATTTCACTGTGCAAAATAAATTTAATATCAAGCATTTTGTTTTAAATGTAGACACCTAATTTATATGATGCTTTGTAATACTTGGAGACAAAAACTAGTACAATTAATTTACATAGCTCTTAATAGCTTGCACTTTCTTAGAAAATAAGTACTCAGAGAAGAAAACTACTAGCAAAAATAGTGTATATACTTCTTAATAGCTTGTAAATTCTACAGAAATTGTTTTCATTGTTTGCGAATTAATGACAACACATGTATTTATTTTTTAAAACAGCAGTGGTTTCTTCTGATTGTAGAACTGGCTTTTCAAGAGCTAAAATATAGCTGGCCTTGTAGTATGAAAGAATCTGTACATGGATTGTTTTGTTTTGTTTTCCCAACCCCTTAACAAAAATTGACACCTGCCTTTATGTCATAATACAGACTTGAGTTTGAGTCCAGCTCTACCCCATGAGGTCTGTGAACTAGGGCTGCTTGTGTGATTACTCTATGCTCCAGTTTCCTAATCTGTAATGTGGGACTAAATGGTATCTCTCCTTGGATTATTTAGGAGATTTTTTAAAAGTTAAGGCTCTGTATATAGGCCTAGCACAGTGCCTATCACGTGCCATTTATTCAACTAATACTAATTGTTATGAGAATCAGTGATCAACCTCCATTGATAGTCATACTAAATAAATTCAACTAGAAACCACTAATAAAAATATTCAAATAAAGAAACGTATGAGATCACTGTGTTGTAAGAATGAGATCTAACAAGAGAGGTGATTTGTTTGAAAACAATTTCTTTTGCTTTTTGGTGTTTGTTAGCTAATGGTATATTTGAAATTTTTAGGAAGAGCCCTGGGAAATATTTTTAAAGATGATATTGTAAGTGGTGGTCTAATACATACAATTTAAAAAGCATTTTATTTTATGAGATTAAATTATAGTGACTACTTAAGAAACCAGTTATTAAAAATAATGACATTTAAAAGGGAAAAACCCTCTGAATTCTAGTTATATATGACAGTTGTAGATTTTTATCAACTTTAGCATCTGATCTAATTTCACATTTTGTTTTGTTATTCAGTAACAAGAACATTCTGATTTACCTAAATTAAAGGGGTTGCCTATACTAACTTTTTTTAAAAATAGCTCGCCTTGAAATGATTTTCATAACACAACAAATATTCTTTTAATGCTTATCAGATGACTGATATAAGTGTTTTACATGTTTGAATTCATTTAATTCTTTTTACAGCTCTATGACTTAAGATCTTTATGAGGATACCAAGGGGAAGACTATTAATTTGGTCAAGCTCACTCAGCTAATAAGAGGAGCCAAGATTTAAAACCTGACAGTCTTGTCTCTAGGAGCCTGTTCTTAGACACTATACTGTACTGTTTCTTCACTTGGAATATTCATAAATTACATGGAGTCAGGTGCTTGCAAGAGCACTAGTAAAATTTTGTTACTGTTTTGAGTCATTAATAATGCTGAATGGTTTTTTTTATTGCAAATGTAAAGTTAAGTAAAATGCTCTTAAGACATAAATCTTTCAAGAGAATTTACAGAGAGCAGATGCATCTAAACTAGATTATCATGCATGACATTAGGTTGTAGCCACTGAAATTTATATAAACATTTGAATTTATTTTTCAGTCCAGAAAGCTACAACCTTCTTAATCAGTGACACATTTTTAAGCAGGTCAATTGCATGCACAATTTTCGTGGCAGATTCTTTACATTTGAGTGTGCAAAAGCACTCAAGTTAACCTACACACCAGTTTACTCTTGAGATCTTCAATGTATTAACATTTAAATGTGAGATTTTAAAGTGAGTTTCCAAATAGCTAAATGAAATTTAACTTAAATATTTGTAGAATCTCTGCCTTGTGTACCTCAGGACATAGTTTAGAAGAAGTACTCTTCTTTTTTTTTTTTGAGTTGGAGTCTCACTCTGTTGCCCAGACTGGAGTGCAGTGGCCGCTCCCGGCCACCGCAGCCTCGACCTGCTGGGCTCCAGCGATCCTTCCACCTCAGCCTTCCGAGTAGCCGGAATTACAGGCATGCGCTACCATGCCCGGCTGATTTTTTGATTTATTGTAGAGATGAGGTCTTGCTGCCCAGGCGGGTCTCGAACCCGCGGGCTCAGGCAATCCACTCACCTCAGCCTCCCAAAGGTGTGGGATTACAGGCTGAGCCACCGAGCCCGGCTTGAAAGCACTCTTCTATAGAATGTGGAAAAGATAATCAGGTCTAAAAATAATGTCTTCTGATATAATTTTAGGAAGTACTTAAATGAGTGACAGGAATTCTGTTTGGCTTGTCAATTGATCAAGCCTTTTGTGTAAGTTAGTGTTTATAAAGTGACCAAAAGAAAGCATATGGTCAGTATATATAAGGTTACTGAAGGAATCTGTGGTATTTTTTGGGAAATGTTAGTGTCTGGGACCAAATTTTGCTTAAGAATCTCCGGATAAACACTAATCAGATTGATTTTCCATGATCAGATTTCAGACTGACTGAGCTCACTAGATTGCTTGAGGGCAGTGACTTTGGCCATTTTTGTACACCGAGCACATAGCATAATGTCTAACATAGTAGTTATATGTTACCAAATGCACTTGAGATAATTACTTTGTATTAATTGATAGTTTATCATTTATTTCTCCTGTCTTTTATTTCCTGAGGTTTTAAATTTTCCTAAGATGCTTTATATTATGCCTAATATTTGTGTTAGAATGACTGAATTTTTCATTTTAGGGTAAAATATTTGGAGTACCTTTTAATACATTGCCCCACTCTGTTGTGCCAGAATATGGACACATTCCAAGGTAAGCAGTGTTTGAAATGAAGCCAGAGTAAATGTTTCAAACTGGTTTTATAGAGTTTAAAAAGAGTTGATTGACACACATATGTTTCAACCCAGCAAATGGTTTAATCTCTCAACTTTGGTTAATGTTAAAAAAAAAATTTAACTTTTACATATTTTAAACTTGTAATTTTAACTTATTCCTACGATTAAATTTTGAGATCCAGTAATGAATAGATTTTAGAAATCAAATTTTTTTTCTATTAACTTTCTTTTCAGTTTTATACCAATGCAACTCAGATTAAGTATTATACTGAATTACCAATTTAGTAATACTTTTGGTATGTTTTAAGAAATGTTGAATAAAAATATTTAAGCTAAAATATTGGAGTATTTGTGAATACATACTATGTAACACTTTTTGGACATAGTCTTTGAACTAATTTCATCAGAATTTGCTAGGAAAGTTTGTTTTAATAGCAGTTTTAAGATGCATATAAAGAAGGTATCTTATCTCTTAATTCATTACTTCTCTATCCAAAGTAGGGTTCAGCTTTACTACTTAGTCTAGTAATCTTTATTTTTAAATGATGCATCATCTAATAGCATTTATTGAACACCTTGTTGCCTTGGGACAATTTTCTCCTGTTCATTTTATAGGTGTAGAGTCAGTCTTCATAAGGTAACCACTTAATAGTTTGCTTTTCATTTATTTGTTTGTTTGTTTTTCAGTCAGAATCTTATTCTGTCACCCAGGCTAGAGTGTAGTGGCACAATCATGGCTTGCTGCAGCCTCAACCTTCTGGGCTCAGGCGATTTTTCCGCCTCAGCCTCCAGAGTAGTGGGACTATAGGTACATGCCACCATGCCCAGCTAATTTTTTACTTTTTGTGGAGATGAGGTCTTGCTGTGTTGCCAAGGCTGGTCTCAAACTCCTGGGCTCAAGTAATCCTTGTGTCTCAACCTCCCAAAGTGTTAGAATTACAAGCGTAAGCCACCATGCCTGGCTTCTATTTTGCTTTTTAAGTGGTCTATGAAAGACATGATTTTCTATAATGAAAACCTATAATGATTTTCAACATTCGGAATTGCAAAGTCATATCTAGGAATAATGACTGAGTCTTTGTAATAATTTCTTGGCCTACTTTAAAAGCAGAACGAAACTGTTCTCTTTGTTACCCTTTGTAAGCAGAGCTGACATTCATCCACTGTACACCAATAAAACTATCAGTTGCTTGTAGCTGGTATTTTAATTTGTTGGTCCCAACTGTTGAATAACTAATTACCTAAAGCCAACACTTAGGTAAGTGGTAATTAAAAGTCTTGGGAAATTTTAGTTGAGTATTTCAACTAACTAAAGATTTGCAAATAATAAATTAAATTAAGTTTGGAATAGAAATTTTCTTTAAAATATTGCATATTTCTTTAGTATAAGAAGTGTACCCTACATTCATTCAAAATAAAGAAATTGAGCACACACTTAATATGAGAAGTATTATAAGGACTGAGATATATTCTTTTCTGAGGGACAGTGTTGGAGTGAGAAAAAAACCCCACCTTATTTTTGGGCACATGATGATATTTAAAGCTATGTAGTCTCTGTAAGATCACCCATCTAGAGACATAGATAAAAGAAGGGTTTGTACAGAGCTTAGGTTTTTCCAACATGTAGAGGTCTGGCAGAAGAAGAGGAGTCAGAAAAGGGGTTTGAGAAGGAGCAGTCAGGGAGATAGCAGGAAAACCAGAAAAGTATTTTTGAGATGAACGGGAATGGTCAGGTGTGTCCAGTGCTGATAGGTCAAGCAAGATGAGGACAACAAATTGACCTTGGATGGATTTGGCAAGGCAGAGGCTTTTGGTGACCTTGATGAGAGCTATTTCATTGGAGTTAAGGGGATGAGACTGATTGGAGAGAGTTGAGTAAAGACTGAGATATGAACAAATGGAGGCAGTAAAAAAGACAACTCCTGTGCTGTGAAGGGAAGCAGAGAAATGGAGTAGGATTGGCATGAATAAAAAAGATGGGCATTAGAGAAAATATTTTGCTTAATGATAGTATAAAGTAGAACGTTTCTACATGTACACATACAAGAAGGGACCACTCCCCAACAAAACAAAACAAAAGCTGGACCTTAGAGAAGAATTTAGGAAGCAAAAAGGACAACTAAAAGTAACTTTATCATAAAGACTAAAGGGATTTGTGCCATTAGAGATCCTGAAATGGGCATAATCATAGTGCTTGGCCTGCTCATGAATGAGTACTTTAGCAGAATAGGATTTGTTAAGATGTGTACCTGGCCACCTGAAAAAATGGCTCTCTTTCAGCTTTCTTGTTGATGCTTGCACATCTTTAGAAGAACATATTCATACAGAAGGGCTTTTTCGAAAATCAGGATCTGTTATTCGTCTAAAGGCACTAAAGGTAAGCTATAATCGAATTGAACTGTAATTTTTCACTTGTACCATTTTTCTGGTTTGGTTTTTTGCAACTGAAATATTTAGAACTTTGACCAGGTATGGTGGCTTATACCTGTAATCCCAGCTCTTTGGGAGGCCGAGGCAGAAGGATTGCTTGAACCTAGGAGTTTGAGACCAGCCTAGGCAACATAGCAAGACCTTGCCTCTACAAAAAAATCAAAAAATTAGCTGAACATGGTGGTGCACACCTGTAGTCCCAGCTACTTAGGAGGCTGAGGTGGGAGGATCACCTAAGCCCAGGAGGTTGAGGCTATAACGAACTGTGATCGTGCCATTGCACTCCAGCCTGGGTATCAGTGAAACCCCAACTCAAAAGAAAAGAAAAAAAATTTAGAACTATTGCATGAATAATTAGCTGAAATTGAATTGGCAAGTAGCTTTTTTTCATGGCAGAAGATTTTTTTTTCCTGAAGAAATTGTGTATTATTAATATTGTGGTTTAAAAGTTTGCAATGTACAAAATATATTTTTAAAATATGCTTTAAAGTTTTAATGGGAAGTTGTGTTCTGAATACTAAGGTAAATTCAACTCATCAGCATCTTATAGACTGAATTTTCATATATCAGAACTTAATTTTCACTTGCTTATACTGATATGTAGATTGACTATACATATGAATAGAACTGAAAGGGAGTCCATTTTCAGAAATATTTAGTACGTTATTTGCAGTCAGAATATATTTACTAATACTCTGGTTTAACTCGTGTAGAACTCAGTAATGTTTAAAATTACCTTGTTAAGACATAAAACATATAAATAAAATAAATATTAAAAAAAAGTTTAGAGTACTTTGAAATTCATATCCTCATTCCTATACACTTTATTAAATGAATTTGTTAAATTGTTTTTAATGAGTTCAGAGAAATTTATTAAGGAAACTTCTTTAATTAGAGTATAATAAATGATAAGTTATTGTAATAAACTCTTAAGTCTCTAAAATACTCAAGATTATTATATTTATTTCAGAATAAACTGGATCATGGTGAAGGTTGCCTATCTTCTGCACTGCCTTGTGATATTGCAGGACTTCTTAAGCAGTTTTTTAGGGAATTGCCAGAGCCTATTCTTCCAGCTGATTTGCATGAAGCACTTTTCAAAGCTCAACAGTTAGGAACAGAGGAGAAAAATAAGGCTACATTGTTGCTCTCCTGTCTTATGACTGACCACACCATTGACATATTAAGATACTTCTTTAACTTTCTCAGGAACGTTTCTCTTAGGTAAGTGGTAATTAAAAGTCTTGGGAAATAATAGTTGAGTATTTCAACTAACTAAAGATTTGCAAATATTAAATTAAATTTGGAATAGAAATTTTTCTTTAAAATATTACATATTTCTTTAGTATAAGAAGTGTACCCTACATAATTTAAGAAACAGTTTACCAAATGATTTAATATTTTCTTGCTGTCTTAAAGTCATCATTATAAATACTTTAATGGCTTATTGGTGTTTATGGGATTCATTATCTACTGAATGGCTTCTGATTATGGTGTTTTTAAAACATCTGTGTTTTGCTTTGAACATTTTTCCCCTTTCCCTGCTCTCAGTGAACCTGCTTGTTCTAAACATATTTACCACCTTCTAATACTTTCAGTTTTTTGTGTGGGGGTTTGAAAATCAGACAAACATGTGTTCAATGTGTGCAGAAAAGCAACATGTGAGCTCTACAATTAGCATGGTTTTTATGATACGTATTTAAATATATAGAAGCTATATATTCCTGTTTTTTTCTTAAGTTCATTACAGTCATGTAGGTAATTAGATAAGGAGTAACTGTTTTTCCTTGCATGTGACTGATTAAGTAAGAGACCTTCAAAAGGTGCTAAATACGTTATTTTAACTCTCTGTATTTTTATCTTTGAGTCCATCTAATTAGACTTTTTTTCACTTAAGGTCCAGTGAGAATAAGATGGATAGCAGCAATCTTGCAGTAATATTTGCACCAAATCTTCTTCAGACAAGTGAAGGACATGAAAAGATGTCTGCTAATACAGAAAAAAAGCTACGATTACAGGCTGCAGTAGTTCAGACTCTTATTGATTATGCATCAGATATTGGTAAGATGTTGCATTAAGTAACAGGATTTGTTTCTTCCAAGTGAACTCTGAAGACAGCTGTTAGAAAGTAGATGTATTACAGCCAGGCTCTGTGGCTCAGCCTGTAATCCCAGTGCTTTGGGAGGCTGAGGTGAGTGGATTGCCTGAGCCCGTGGGTTTGAGACCCGCCCGGGCAACTTGGCGTAGACCTCATCTCTACAATAAATCGAAAATTAGCCGGGCATGGTAGCACATGCCTGTAATTCTGGCTACTTGGAAGCCTTGGGTGGAAGGATCGCCAGAGCCCAGCAGGTCAAGGCTGTGGTGGCCGGGAGCATGCCACTGCACTCCAGTCTGGGTGACGGAGTGAGACTCCAACTCAAGAAAAAAAAATAGGAAAGAAAGAAAGTAGATGTATTGCTATCTAAACATTTTGTGGGGAGTTTGGAGGAAGGATAGTAATTGTCTTACTTGTGAACATTTATATTAGGGCGTGTACCAGATTTTATCCTGGAAAAGATACCAGCTATGTTGGGTATTGATGGTCTCTGTGCTACTCCATCAATGGAAGGCTTTGAAGAAGGTGAATATGAAACTCCTAGTGAATGTAAGAGAAAGCGAAGGCAAAGTGTAGGAGGTGAGTGGCAGTCCCATTTTATGGAGGTACCATGATCTGCTTTAATCTAAAGTGTGTTTGAAAATAAAGAAGCATGAATTGTGGTGTGGTATCTGCCTTTTTATGCTTACAGCACATTTGGAAAGATAGGACATAAGCGTGTGAAAAGTTAAACTGACAATACAGGCTAATATTAAATACAGATCTTTAGCACAAATTTAAAATGTGTCCAAAAGAGAAAAGTTCCCTGGGTTGTAATGATTAGGAACTCATCCAAAAAAAGTAAGTCAAACTGAGTCTTCTTGAAGAATGGGTGGGATCTAGGATAATTAGGTTGAAGATCATCAGAATACTTGTTTCCCTTTCTAACTGAGAAGAATGCTATGAAGAAAGATTTGTGTAGGGAAATAGTCTGTCTGTTTGTTAACTAGACCAGTATGAATTGAGTGAAGAATTCATGTCAGGATTAGTGTGATGTTGTGATGAACTTGATGCCAGGCTAGAGAATTAGAACATTAACCTGGGTATTGGTGAATCATTGAAGGTGTATGACTTGAGGCATGACGTGATTAAAATATTTTACAGAATTATCTGATTTGAAGAACTGAGACTTGGAAGTAGAATGGTCTCTCTCTACCCAGGAAATTTTTCTCTTTTTAACACATTTTATATTTGTGCTAAAGATTTGTACTTAATATTAGACTGTACTGTCAGGAAGATGTGGCAGTAATTCAGGCACAAGATCATTGTTTGAACTAGTTAAACTGTTAGTGATCTGAATTAGGAGTGTAAACTAAATGAAGGAAATATTACCAAGGAAGAATAAAAAAGACCAAATGTTCTACCACAGTGGAGTTGGTAATAAAACTTCTTATCTCTTTAGTTAAGAAGACCAGCCATACTTCTTCCAATTACTTTAGGAAATTTCTCATCTTTTAAATATCAGAACTAATTGTTATTAACTATCTCATCTACTCCTTTTTTAATCTTTCAGCTTATATGTTATTGCATTGTGTTTCTTCTTTGCCCCCTTTGTGGGTTCCCTTTATACGTTCTCTACCATTCTCCCAGGACTACTGTAATAAAGTATACAAGCTGGATGGTTTAAAGCAACAGAAATTTATTTCACAGTTCTGGACTTCTGAAATCAAGGTGTCAGCTGAGTGCCTGAAACTGTAGGGGAGCATTCTTCCTTGCCTCTTCCTAGTTTCTAGTGGTGGGTGTCAATCTTTGGCATTCCTTGGCTTGCAGCTGTATCACTCCCTTCTCTACCTGTGTCATCCCATGCTGTTCTCCCTGAGTGTTGTGTCCAGATTTCCCTTATAGGGACACATTGGATTAGGGCCGACCCTAATGACCTCATCTTAATTTGAGTAGGTCTATAAAGACACTAATTCCAAGTATGGACATATTCATAGATACTTGGGCGTAGGACGTAAACATATTTTTGGAGGACACAATTCAACCCATAAAATTTCCTATCTCAAACGTAGATACTTCTCGTACACAGATCATCACTTATCTTCTTTACCTTTGTGATCTCATTCACTCCTATAGTTTTAATTATCATGTCTAAATAGATGACCACCAGATGTCTATCACTGTCAAACTTGAGAATGTTAGCTCCACTTTACTAACGACCATCTAGACAGACATTGTCGCATCTGCTTTTCTTTGGTGCATTAAGTTTAACATTATGAAGTGACTATCTTCACTCTTTACTCTGCTTAAGCTGATTCTGCATGGATTCCATTTTCTTCTAACTGCACCATCATTCCCTAGATACTTAAGCTTTAAACCATGGGTCCCTAACTCTTCCTTTATCATCTGTATCCACAGCTTTCAGATACTGTGAGAATCTAACTCTGCAGTGTTTACTGCATCTTTAATTCAAGAATCTCCTTGATCTTTGTGCCTCCTCCTTGTATCTCCCCTCCTTACTGGTGTTGAGGCTAACATTTTAAATGTATAACTCTACTCAAGCATCTCATGCACATACCCTTCAGAAATTTTCATTGATAGTACTGCTATGTATGTGTATATGCATTATATATTTATATGTTATACATTTATATACATATACTTATGGCTTGGCATTAAAGGTCTTTCATAAAATGTTTGTTTTCTCTTCTTTAAGCAACTTTAGTCAGATTGTGTTATTTGTTGTTTTCCAGACACTCTTATTCTTTTGCTTATACTGTTTATTAATATAATGATTTTACTTCTATCTACCCCTGCTGTTCATTGTATCCAGTTGTCAAAATTCAGGTTAAATGTATTGTTAAGCCAGCTCCTATTCCCATTTATTCTTTTCTTCCCAGTGGGGTAATAATCTCTTTTCTGCTTAACATTCTATATTTTATTTAGGCTTTCAGGGTTTTTATACATATTTCTTGTGCATGATTCTCTTACCTATTATATTTAATGCTTTTTGAAGTTAGAAACTATGTTTTGTACATCATTGTATCCATCTCAGGGAGTTTTGTTAAGTATATTCATAAGCTATTGAATGAATACATTAAGTAGAGTTATTAATATTTGGCATATACTAAGAGATGCTTTATTTATTTGAACATGTTAGGCTAGCATTTGTTAAGCATCACTAAAATACATCAAATTTATTAGCAATTTGAAACTTTTCATAAGCTCTGACCATCAGTGTTTATATTATAGCTAGTTTTCTGTTTTTCTGCATCTCACTTTGAAATACCACAAACATCTATGTGGTTCGAGTACCTTGCTTTAAAGAATCTTGACTTTTTAAAATATTATGGTGAAATATATATAACAAAATTTACCATTTTAACCATTTTCAAGTGTATCTACATTAAAAGTGTCAACTACATTCACATTGTTATGCAATCCTTCAGAATATGTACTTTTGTTTTGATAATTATTTAGTATGAGTTATTGTTATTAGTTTTATGCTAGATATGATAGTTTGCAATGATTGTGTTGCCTCAGAATCTACACAGGATTTCGTGGGAAAATTCTTGTAATATTAGTTTAACAAAGTTTTGCTGTTCTTGCCAGTGTGTGTGAATATATGTGTGTGTTCTTCTATGTTGTCATTGTGCATATGAATGTCTTTCATAGATAGGGGAGTGCTGAGCTAATTAATAAGATGCCCTCATTAGTGTGGTACTTCCTGAAATACACACACTAAGTTCATGAGACTATTAAAGGAATCGAGACATAATTTTTCCCTTTCCCTAAGTGCTCTAGGCTGTATTTTCGTGGGCTGTGATGCAATTAGGATGGTTTCAGAATATAGAAGGAACCATTTTTCTTTCAATACTCCTGATTTTGCTGTGCTGAACTAATTGTGTATTGCTGCTGTGGTTAAACCTTTTTGTCGCTCAGTTATTTCTTCTCTCTTCTGCTCTGACTCTCTTTTCTCTTGTACTTTTTCCTTTCCCACATTGACCTCAGTTTGTCTGTATAGGTGTCCTAAAGGTTGGCTTTATTAGCTATTGCCTGCCAGTTTGAGCATTGACCATCTCAGGCTCTTCAAAGAGTTTTTCAGTATTCTTCTATGGTTTGTACCACTTGAGTTTGTAAGATTCTGCATTTATACATAAGTGACTATTTCTGAATTTAAATTTACATAACTATTGAATGATATTTGGCGATTAATCAGTAAATATTGTGGGTGAAAATTAGGGGAATATTTTTGCATGAAGTTATTCCTGTTGAAATCACAATCATTTCTTGATAGCTAAATCCAGTGTATACTTTTTAGGTCTGTATTATTCAGAATCTGGCCACTTAAATATTTCAGTCCTTCTTTGCCTCAACAAGTAATGATCCCCTTCTCTATCCTTTCTGTGCCCTATATGTATTTGTATTATATCTCATTCTGTATCATGTCTTTTTTCTTTAGAAATATGGGAGTATAAGTGGGAAATGAAATAAAAATCCTCAAGTATTTTTTCTATTATGAAATAATTCCTTTTAAATAACTTTAATATACATAAGCTGATACAAAGTTGTTAAAAGACTACAAACATCCATATGAATTACTGGTGAAAGATAGGTAAATGTTATCATTAATTACATGATTATATATGCCTTACATTTCAGATTTTGTTAGTGGAGCACTAAGCAAATTTAAATCTAACAGAACACCCTCTGTTACCCCTCAACAGGAAAAAATTGGTAAGTTCTTATATGCATTTATCTAAATGAAAATTTCTGTAGCAGTCTATAAGAAATAATTACAGTAATAACTACCTAGCTTATTTAGTTAATCAAATTTAATTTAATCAAGTTCAAATACAGTTTTCAATGGAGATGTTGTACTACACATACTATGTTGTGACATTGCTAATTAGGTTGGATATAATGAACCCAAAATTGTAGGTAAGTTTTTTTAGTCTATTGTTTTAACTTTAGTCTTCTTAATCGTGCTTTTCTGTTGGTTATAATTTGGATGCTATTTAACACATGAAAATAACTCAACCTTATTTTTGTTGTAGAACAAGGAATTTATTGCTATATTTTCCAATTATTATTATTATTTTTTTTTTAGTCAGAGTCTCACTCTGTCACCCAGACTGGGGTACAGTGGCTGCTCCCGGCCACCGTAGCCTCGACCTACTGGGCTCCAGTGATCCTTCCACCTCAGCCTTCCAAGTAGCCAGAACTACAGGCGCACGCTACCATGCCTGGCTAGTTTTTTTGATTTATTGTAGATATGAAGTCTTGCCAAGTTGCCCAGGTGGGTCTCAAACCCACGGGCTCAGGCAATTCACTCACCTCGGCCTCCCAAAGCGCGGGATTACAGGCTGAGCCACCGAGCCCGGCCTATTTTCCAATTATTTATTCTAATTGACTTGTGGCAGACATTATTCAGTCAATAAGAGACAACATGATCTTTTGTTTTCCAGAGTAAAGAAATCAACTGGTTAATACTCAGTTATGATGAAAAGCAAAAATAATATTTAGATCAGCTTTTGTTTCAACTTCTTGATTATAACTTTCTTCCCTATGTAAATATCCTTTAATGTGTATCATACATCTTTTAGTCTGTTTGATTTAAGTTACGGCTATTTCTTAAAAGAGTCTTCTTGCCTCTTTGCGACTTATTTTCATTTTAAGTAATTATAGTGTTATTTACTTATATAACATATATTTGATAATGTAAATGTAACCCCTTGTTTTTTAGTTAGTGCTGAGTAGTAGCTTTCTAAGAAGAAATTATATAAAGCTTTTGTATTTTTTATGAAATCTGTAGGAGAAACAACAAATGGTTTTGTTTTTATATTTTATCAGCCCAGCTATCTGTATCACCAGTGATTCTTACACCAAATGCTAAGCGTAAACTGCCAGTAGATTCTTCTCATGGTTTCTCAAGTAAGAAAAGGAAGTCCATCAAGCACAATTTTAACTTTGAGCTGTTGCCAAGCAATCTCTTCAGTAGCAGTTCTACACCAGTATCAGGTAGCACATAAATTTTAAATAAGTGTGTTGTAAACATTAACAGGTGCCTATTCTGGGCAAAGTACTATTTCATATTAATACCAGTTTTAGGAGCTGGAACTTTATTCTGTGTTTTATCAAATCCCAGAGTTTTTATAAAGTTTTCTGCCTTTTAAAATGGAGATTCATTCAATACAATTAATTTATGTGTATGTGTTTTATGGCCATGCCTACTGAACATTATAAATAACTCAGAGAGGTAGTTTGAGCTTCTGTGGATAGCGTTGAGGCTCAGGTTTTATGTGATTGGACATCCTGAATCCTCCTTTAGTTCCTTCTAGGTCTATAGCTATGCTTTCATTGCTGTCTTCTTCTAAGTTGAGGTTGCCAGAAGTTGGATTGTCTCTGATTCCAGAGTGGGAGGTTAACAATTTTGATAAGGGAGGTTATTGTTAAAATTTTAGACTCAACTACCTTTTAGAAGCTTTAAAATTTTGTTTATACTGTTCCTTGTGGTATGGTTTCCTGATCCCTTATCAGCCCAGCCATTTTCTTCCAAATTAACTGCAAGTTCCTAATGTGGCTAACCACAGCCTTCAAAGGATAATAGAGTATGATGATGCTAATTTGAAGACTAGAGTTTTGTTACTGTAGCATTTCACTGAGTTGGCTCTTTTAGCAGAATACACGTTGGCTCATATTAACTTTATGATCAATTAAAAATGAAATAAAATCTTAACTAAACCCAGTGTCCTCCATCTCATATTTGTCTTACATTTAGTTAAAATTTGAGTGACCTCTGATTTTTTTAGATTTTCATTTTGTTGGTTTCAGACAATGTGAAAGGTTTCCTTTTGAATTAATGAGCTGAGTTATAAGCTCTTCTTCCCAAAAGCTCTCTTTTGTTTCTGTTATCCAAAAGATTTTAACTTTCCTTGTTTTATCAAAAAGCTGACTAGATTGGCAACCTTTTTCCAGAAGAAAACAGGTTCTCTATGGTTCATTAAAGTGTAGTGATCATAACTCTGAAACTTATTTCTGTAGCTTTTTTAGTGCATAGAGGTTGGAGACTTAAACTCCTTTAAAGTAACATAGTGTTTTTGTTTTTAATATGTAAAATGCTTTCTAATTTTGAGGACTTTTCCCAAATGGCAATTGGGAATTGTAGTTCTACCTGTCTTTGCTTATTAGCATTACAGCATCTTCCCTAGGGAATTAACCTATTGATTCCTTCTCCAAGCTCCCAAAGAAAGAGATTGAACATTCTTGTGTTATTTTAACTTTAGTTTGAGCCTGCTTAGTTGGTAAATTTTCTTTCTAAAAATCTTAAAAAGTTAAAGACAGTAATCCATCATTTTTAACCCATCATTTTTCTTTAACCCTACTTTCTCAGACACAACTTAGTAAATTCCACTTGCAAAATTAAAGATACGTGGGTTGATTTCTAAGTTTAGATGATAACAGGTATGATTTTTTAAAATATATAAAAGCAACAATATTAGTCTATAGTCCATATTCAGTTTTTTTTAATATGTGTGATAAATTTGCATTGTTTATATATTTTAATTGTGCCCCTTTAACCATTGACAGACTTTTTAAATGATTAGACTACAGTCCTGGAATAAAACTACCTATGTTCACATTATATGTATTATATTGGCCTCCAAAATTTTCTTTAATCAGATGTACCCAAAGTCATTATAATAATTATATTTTTTGTTTTCATAAGTGAAAAAACATGAGTGTCTCTGTTTGGGAAACTTTGTGAATTATTTATTAATAACTATAATGAGTTGAGAGGATTCATGTTTGTTGAGTGTATACTGGATATGATTCAAGCATAAGTCAAGTATATATAGAACATTTGTTTGTAACTATTTTACTTTTTTCTTACTTTTTTACTTTAGTTGATTTTATGATATAAATGGTGTTAAATAATTAAATTGAGCTTCTGTTGTAACCAACAGTTATCCTCATGAAACACAGCAGCAGCCAAGTGATTAGACATGTGTTATAGATATTATTTTTTGTTTTTTTACTAAAAATACTGGACAAATAACATTCCAGACTCGGGTAGATAACAGGTACATCCTGGGTACTCGGATTCCAAATTGTTTTCCAATCATTTATTTTTTTATTATAACATTAATATTATGTATTAGATACTGTACTAGACATTTTATATAGATGACAGTAATATTTACGTTTATCATAGAAGTCTATTTTTAGAGCCTAAAGCCATTTAGCAAATGGTTAGACAAACTCAAGTCTTTCTTCAAATCTTCCTCTTTCTCCAATCTGCAACAGTGCCTACCCCTCTCTTGTATTATTAAAATAGTTTAAAGCAAAACTCTCATATGAAAGTCATGCTTGATCTGAATTAAAGAATTGGCAACTCAAAAGTAAGAAATAGATACTTTTTTAGTTGGGTTACTTGACATCTGAAGTTTTTAATCAGAAATTAACTGAATTCTGTTGTTGCTTGGGAATAGAAAGTATGGGTTTGGTTTAATTGCTACTGTTAATTTACACTTTAAAAAGAAAATAAGTGTATATGGCATATTACATGTGGTTATTTTTATAGTTCACATTGATACAAGCTCAGAAGGGTCATCTCAGAGTTCACTCTCTCCTGTAGCCATCAGTGGAAACCATTTGATCAGCACAGGTGTGCTAAGGCGAAGTAAAAGGATTGCAGGCAAAAAAATTGGCAGGTAATTTATCCAGGACATTTTATCTTCATTGAATCAATATTTGGTGTCTACATTCTTAGCAAAAATGTGAACCACATTTGAATTATAACTTTTAAAAATCCCTTTTGTATTTGTAGTCTTATTAATCAGTCACCCTTTAAATACCCACCAGAGACTGGGTGCAGTGGTTCACACCAATAATCCCAGCACTTTGGGAGGCTGAGGTAAGAGGATTGCCTGAGCTCACAGGTTCGAGACCAGCCTGGACAACTTGGCGAGATTTCACCTCTACAATAAATCAAAAAATTAGCTGGGCATGGTGGTGCATGCCTATAGTTCCAGCTACTTGGAAGGCTGAGGCAGAAGCATCATCTGAGCCCAGCAGGTCGAGCTACGGTGGCTGTGAGCATGCCACTGCACTCCTGCTTGGGTGACAGAGTGAGAGACTCCAACTCAAAAAAAAAAAAACAAAAACCCACCAGAGAAAGATTCCTAATTTGAGTCCACTTTGCTTGCTTAAAATTCTATTTTATGTTGATGGTATAATTTCAAATTTTTCTATTTAGTTTATTCTAATAATCCTGATTTATAAGTGACTAACTTTTATAACGTTATTCTTATATTCAAACTCAGTGTGTTCCTATATGGTATCTTAAAACATAACTGGCTTTTAAAAATTATTACTCTGCTCAATTATTAGCAGTATGATTTGCTGTGGACTTTCTCTCAAGTTATATTTTGTAAGAATTTTCTGGTATGCTATATACTGACATTTTTGGTTGTACTCTTTAGGGTGGAATCAGGAAAAGCAGGCTGCTTCTCTCCTAAAATCAGTCGTAAAGAAAAGGTTCGAAGATCTCTTCGTTTGAAATTTAGTCTGGGAAAAAATGGTAGAGATGTAAGTGTCTTACTATTTCATTGATCTGTTTATATTAGCATAAAGCTGCAAACTTGATACTAAAAGACCTTTCTGACTCTGTCTTTCTTCCAGCTGCTGTCTCCTCATTATACTAAACGTGAGTTGATATCTCTACTTCCTCTTTTTCTGCTCTACTTAAATCTATTCCAATCAGGCTTTCCTCTCAACAAGCCACTGAAACTGTTCTCATCCAGGTCACGCATGAATTCAACATTGTTCAAACCAGTGGTCAAATATCAACTGATCACTTGCTTCCCTTTGGTATACTTTTGCCTTGTGTCTTCAAATTCCCTTGCATTGGGGTGCCCAAAGCTCAAAGCTTAGTTGTACTTCTCTTTTCTCTGTCCACTCACTCAAGGTGATCATCAGCCTTAAACATTGTATACAGGTTGAGTGTCCCTTACCCAAAATGCTTAAGACCAGAAGTGTTGTAAATTTTGTTTGCTTGTTTTTTTTAATTTGGAAATATTTGCATTATGCTTACCAGTTCAGCATCCCTAATCTGAAAATCTGATAACACTCAGAATGTTTCTGATTTTGGCTTTTCAGATTTGGAATGCTTAACTTTTTTTACTTAAAACTTCCAAGTATAAGTTCTGCAGCCCAAAATATTCTCCTGAACAACTTGACTGTTTCTCAATATCTGTCTTTTGACTTCTCTACTTGGGTATCTACTTTGGTAGGCATTTCAGGTATAACCTGCTCCAAATAGAATGCCTGAGATGCATTTCTTTGCTGTCACTATCCCTCTCCCCGCCAACAAAACAACACTTACTTTGCTGTCATCTCCATCTCAGTTTCAACAGTTCATTCATCCCATCACTTAGGCCAAAAACCATAGCAACACTCTTCATTCCTCACCTTCTCTCCCCACCATGTTTGATCCATTAAGGAATCCCATCTAACTTCTGCTTCCAGTGTGTCTCCAAACTGACCGGTTCTCACCAGTACTACTTTTCCCACTTTCTCTAAATTCTGTCATCTCTCAGGTCTACCTTCTTCTATCCTTGCAGAACGGTAGCCAGAATTAGACTTTAAAACCCAAGCTAGCCAGGCTCGGTGGCTCAGCCTGTAATCCCAGCACTTTGGGAGGCTGAGATGAGTGGATTGCCTAAGCCTGCGGGTTCGAGACCCGCCTGGGCAACTTGGCGAGACCTCATCTCTACAATAAATTTTTTTAAAAAATCAGCCGGGCGTGGTAGTGCGCACCTGTAGTTTCAGCTACTTGGAAGGCTGAAGCGGAAGGATTGCCGGAGCCCAGCAGGTCGAGGCTGCAGTGGCCAGGAGCAGCCACTGCACTCCAGTCTGGGTGACAGAGTGAGACTCCAACTTAAAAAAAAAAAAAACCCAAGCTAGGTTATATCATTCCTCAGCTCAGAATCCTCCAATGACTCCTCATTTCACTCTGAATAAAAGCCAGAGTTCTCTCACTGATATGCCACACACTCCGTGCTATGTTCTCAGGTGGCAATGCTGATTTCTGCTTCTGTCCCACTTGCTTACTCTGCTTCATTCTCTGGCCTCGCTGGTTGCTGATCAAGCCAGACTGTGCTCCAGATTGCACCAGTGTTTTACTCTCCCTATAATGTTCTTCCCCCTTAAATCTTCATGGCTTTCTCTCTTATTTTTGTTTACTCACAAATCATTTTCTGATTACCCTATTTAAATTACACTTACACCTTTCAGCACCCTGTATCCTTACATTTTACTTTTTTCTATAGCACTTTTCATTGTATGTATACAATATAATTTATTGTTTATCTTGTTTTGGTCTAAAACTTCCTATCTACATAGTATGTAAAGTCCATGAGGGTTAAGATTTTGGTCTGCGTTTTTTGTTTATTCCACTGTTTGTGAACAGGCCGTGGCACAGGGTCAGCACACAAGAATAATTTTTTCTTTTTCTTTTTTTTGAGTCGGAGTCTCACTCTGTCACTCAGCCTGCCCGGCTGGAGTGCAGTGGTATGCTCACGGCCACCGCTGCCTCAACCTGCTGGGCTCAGGCGATCCTTCTGCCTCAGCCTTCCAAGTAGCTGGAACTATAAGCATGCACCACCACATCAGCTAGTTTTTTTGATTTATTGTAGAGACGAGGTCTCACCAAGTTGCCCAGGCTGGTCTCAAACCCGTGGGCTCAGGCGATCCTCTCAGTTCTACTTCCCATAGTACTGGGATTACAAGCATCAGCCACCACACCCAACAATAATTTTTTCAATGAATGAACATGCAAGGCTGTCTTAATTTTATGTCATAAAATATCAACTAGTAATCATGTCAAGTGATTATAGTTTTCATTAGCAGGCAAAAATATTTGTTATAAAAATTTTTTCCTGATTATATATGCCTTTTTTAATCAACTGAAGATTTTGATAACTTAAAAAATTTACTTTGTCCTAATATTTTGAGTTAACTGAATTTATTTCTTAACCACACTTTTTCAATTTCTTTTTCTGTATAGAATGGAAGTTCTGGTGTCAATAGATGTGAAAATGTTGGTCGGCGACTTGCAAATCAACAAAGATTAATAAATAGGATTGAATCTGTAAAAACAGGTCTGCTTTTTAGCCCAGATATTGATGAAAGGTTATCAAAGAAAGGTACATTTACATGCTATTGCTAAAAGTTTTCACAAAAATCTTTCTTTAGTTGCCTTTTTAATGGTAAAATATAATAACTTAATGTTCTAGAAATTAAAACTTCATGTTTGAATAGTGAAAATATTTGAATTGGCAGTGTATTTTCCTGTCAGCAATTAGAGAGAGTTTATACATGTAAATATGAAAATGTTTGACATTCATATGTTAAAAATTATTCCTTTTAACACAAATCTTTAACTTATTGGAATTAAGTACTTAATGCCATTATTTGCCATGTGTTTGGATAATATTTCAAAACAACGTCAAATACAAAGGTTTAAAAGCACTGAACTGCTTTGTTTTAGGTTCAAAAAAGGTCAGTAAGTCTGAGGAAAACTTATTAACTCCAGAGCGA
The DNA here is from genome assembly GCF_000164805.1 of Carlito syrichta. Lineage (NCBI taxonomy): Eukaryota > Metazoa > Chordata > Mammalia > Primates > Tarsiidae > Carlito > Carlito syrichta. The sequence goes on along the minus strand of NW_007252914.1, from coordinate 269,900 downwards.
CTAGATGGAACAAATTACCGGATGTCATGGACAGGACCTAGTAATTCAAGTTTTCAAGAAATACATGCAAATGAAACCTCTTCAATAGTCGAAAATCTTGAGGCAGAAAACTGTTCTTCAGAGCCTGATGTTACAGTTGAAAATTCACCTGCTGCTTCATGTGAACTCTCCCCTTCCAATTTACACAATAAAGATAACAGCAACTTAACGGGAAGCTCCCTTAGTGGGGATGAAAATAATTTGACCAAAGAGACTTTGGTGAAAATTCAGAAAGCATTTTCTGAATCTGGAAGTAATCTTCATACATTGATAAATCCCAGGCAGTCATCAATAACTAATGTGGGGAAAGCCAAATTAACTGAAACATCTTATGTAGAATATAGCCCAGAGAGAAAACTATTTGAAACTAATGATTTGACTGTAATAGAATCAAAGGAAGTATCTGAGCACCACAGTGGTAATGATGAAAATCACTTTTCAGGAAGAGACTTTTCACCACATCAAACTCAAAAATGTGATAGAGAATCAACTATAAAATGGTATTCAACTCAGATTAAGGTGGAACATGAAAAAAGCATTCATTCAAGTATACCAAAAGATTATTTAAGCAAGCAAGAATTCCCCAGTGATGAACAAATAAAGAGACAGCAGTCCCCGAGGCATAAACTAAGTACTAAATTAAAGGAGAATGAAGATATGATTGAAGAGAACTTACTGAAATGCGCAGCTTCTAGAGAGGAAGAGGCTAGATCCTCTTCACAACAGAGTACGTGTATTGTAACAAACTTGTCAAAGCCGAGGCCTACGAGAATTGTTAAACAGCCGTCACTGGTGGAAGCGTGTGATAAAACAGTTTCTGAAAGTTTGCGAATGACAGAACATGGAAAAGTTTCAGATCATATACAGTGGTTTAATAAGCTTTCTTTAAATGAACCAAGTAGAACAAAGGTTAAGTCACCTCTTAAGTTTCAGCGTACTCCTGTCCGTCAGTCTGTCAGAAGAATTAATTCTTTGTTGGAGTATAACAGACAACCTGTAAGGCATACATTGGCAAGTGGTAGTAATGCTCCTTCCCCTTTGGTTAAATCAGTGAGCTGTGACAGTGCTCTCTCCTCTTATACAGAAAGTAAGTCAAAACATTCCTCTATTTCACATATGAAATCAGATCCTAAAGAACAGAAGTTTACATCACGTGAACAGTCAAACATTGATGCAGTTCCAAAATCAAGCATGGAGTTAACTTCTAAATCTTTATTAAAAATGAAGAGATGCCCAGATTCAGTGAATCCTTTTTTGGGGCCTACTAGAGTTCGTGAACAGGATGTGATATCTGATGGCCAAATTAAGGTTCCCTTGGATGACCTGACTAATCATGATATAGTAAAACCTATTGTAAATAACAGTCGGGGCTTTTCTCCTGGGATAAATAACAGGGTCCTTAGGAGACCACCAGAAAGAGAAAGGGTCTGGTACAAAGGTTCTCCAAAAAATCCTATTGGAAAAGCTCAACTACTACCAACAAGTAAACCTGTAGACCTGTAATTGGTAAATGTTATACTTGTCATTAGTGTAAATAAAATGAGCAATTGGTGACATAACTTGCAGGATAATCTACATGTTAGTTTGTAGCTCAGGGTGATCGTTAAACAGATTTTTGCTGAAACATTTCAATTTCATTGTACAAGCAACTTTAGTTTTTATACTTGTACAAATAACTACTTTGTTTTTTGTAATTATGGTCATATTTAATCTTTAATTTTATTGTGATTTCTTAAAGCAGAGGTTATAGTTTACCTTTTTAATGAAATTGTTGATTGGATTTGTAAGAAATTAAGTTTTGAAGATTCATTACTTTCATGTATGATAGAATGGATCAAGTTGTGCCTATTTTCTGTTATTTCCCCAAGTCAGAAAAGGTGTCTGCTGTAAATTTCTAGCATGTAAAGGGAAGAGATCATCTCTGCAGATTTTGTGTTTTGAATTATATTAATGGTTATTGTCTTTGCCAAAAATTCCCCAAAATTAATTTGCTTTAATAGCATCCTAATCCTTTTTTCTTACTTGGAACAGAGTAATTTGGTTTATATTACCTGAAGATATACCAGGTGTTCATTCACTAAACAGTGGATAAAACGGAGTAATGACAAAAGTGTGTTCATGTATTCTGATCTAGAAGAAATTGATAACTTTTAAGCCATACTGTGTTTTTAAAGATAATTTGCACAAATACATTTGTAACTGTTTTATCCAATATGGAAATGGCAATTATTTAAAGAGGAATAATTGAATTGAAACAATTTAATCAAGGTGATTTCTTACCTGTAGAATTTATAATAGTCGATGCACTTCTGTACATTTTACTTAGATAAAAACCATGACTTTGTCTTGTGTATAAATGTTATTTATTTAGCATAGACATTAAAGATAACATTTTGGAAAATGACTTGTCTGAGGCTCTGATGAAATTCAAAGTACCATTTAGAACTTTCACCAAATTGTCAAACAATTCTGTCTAAATTTATATTTTAAAGTGTTTATTACAAATTGCAGATCTTTAAGGAAAGAGTATTATGAACAATAAAATATATTCTCTAAGTTTTAGAGAAAGGACTAAGCAGAAAGAGTCAACCACTGAAGATAGTTTTTCAGGTCAGTTGTTAGAATGCCACGTTTCGATATTAGAATAGATTAGAGCAGTATTGCACACACTGGGAGCAACCACACTTTCAGTATATGTATGTGTGAGGAATTTCAAGTAATCAAATGTTTGCTTCTCCAAGTTCTACTTGATACAGTATATATCAGTATATATACAGTATATCTGTCTTCTTTCAAAGTGATTTTCTGTTTCTGTATCTATTACCCAAGAATCAATCCCTTTTCAAAACTAGTATCTGAATTACATAAAGACTGTAAATATCTGTAGATATAAATATGTTTATCTGATATCATAGGTTTGTGATATAAATTAGATATGCATTTCAGGTATTGATGGTATTTCTAACTGTAAGTAGAGACAAAATATTCATATACTCTGAGATATACAGGGGCTGCCAAAAAATTTATATACATTTTAAGTATGCTGTTCACTCAAAAGACGGGATTAACCAAATGAATGCTAGTGTCACTATGTGACAGGCTGGACAGTCAAAGAAAATGGCAGAAGCATAGTTGAGTGAATGTCATACTACGCATTGCTACCATAATTCAATTCAACTTCAAAAAGTAATACATAGATAACATCTCTTAAGATGTACATACTTTTTTTTGGCACCCCTGTACACTGTCTGATTCAAATAATTTTTTTGAATTGGAGTCTCAACTCTGTCGCCTAGGCTGGAGTGCAGTGGCACATTCATGGCCACCCCAGCGTTGATAGTCCTTCCGCCTCAGCCTTCCAGGTAATCGGAACTACAGGCACACACTACTACTCCCGGCTAATTTTTCATTTATTGTAGAGATGAGGTCTCGCCAAGTTGCCCGAGCTGGTCTCGAACCCACAGGCTCAGGCAATATACTCGCCTTGGCTTCCCAAAGTGCTGGGATTCCAAGCTTAGCCACAGTCAAATAATTTTTTAACTTTTGTTTTTGAATTTTATCCGAGCGAAGGATGAAATGTTGAGTTGAAAGACTAATTTAGTAAGAAGGCATAGGAGGTTAACTGTACAAATCACCTGAATTGGTGGCTTTTCTGAGAGTTGAATCAATAATGAAAAATGTTAATTTCAAAAAAAAACAAACCCACATGTCACTCCCATTTGTAATAGGTGGAAACTGCAATACAAAGTATAGGAATATTAAAGTAAATAACTGGAAGGCATGGTATTTGTAATTGGAGCAAGCATCAGGAAAGTTGAGATTTAGACTTGACTTAATCTGTTTTCAATTTTTCTTATGCATAATGCAGATGATGTTACTAACTTCATAGGACATTTGATCAAATGATATACAGATATACTTTACAAAGTTAAACGTGTCTGGATATGTGCAGTCAGTAACCAGAGGTTTTTTTACTTTATCTTATAAGTATAAATAAAGATCTATTATTATTTGGTTATTACAAGCAACAAACAACATAACTTAATACATAGAACTTAGACTGCTTGGCCATAGTCCTTACTATAATCAGTAAGAGTTGTGTTTTTCTTAATTACGGCAATATTTAAACATTTATTGGGATCACAAGTATATGGTAGATGTTTTATTTTTAAAATAAATTTTTCCCCCTAAGGAAGTTTGTTTTTTGTTTTGTTTTTATTAATTTCCATAACTTTGGAGATATAGATGATTTTTGGTCTGGGCGTTAGGAGTACCCACCACCCCCACCTGTGAACACTGTACCCAATAGGTATAAAATGTCAAATTTCATAGGAAGCATGGCATTTTGGTGTATTTCAGTCAAATTTCTATTTCACACAAAAGCAATACGTTAAAGAGACTTCATTTTTTCCAAGCACAAAATGAAGATAACAGTGAACAATGCTAAAGTAAAATTCAGAATCTTAAAAAGTTTCAATGCATCAATAAATACTAAGTTACGGCATCATCTGTGAGCCTAGAGCCAATAGATGGTATCTGTCCTGTTGATTTAGCATGCAAAACAGGGAGCAGAGGAGAATCCATGGAAGCAAAAGCACTGGGAAGGAGGTTTGACTTTAACACAAAAGGCCGTGTATCTTGTGAGTGAATTGCTGCAGATGGTAACAGATATGCTGTGTAGAGCTAAGATAAAGAGATCTGGATTCTGACTTCATCAAGTTAGTTATTCTCAGAGCCGCAGGTACTTGATTAAAGAAATTTGCAAAACTATATCGTATGACTTTACGTTTCAATTTTTGTATTTGAACAAATTTCGGCTGTCTAACATTGCACACAGTCGATGCTTCATAAACACTTAACAAAAATTCTGGGTCTACTGGGACACATTTCTACAATATGCTGGGTGTATGGTTCCTCTTCAGGCCAAAGTAGGATTTTACTTGATAGTTGGTGTGGAAGTTTAGAAATAACACCCAGAGCTAAAATTTCTACAGGACATCAAGATATCACTTTAGCAGATGTTTTTAGCTTCTTGTATTAAGTCCCTTATAGTTTTCCTGCGCAAAAAGGCCCCTGAAAGCAGTATTTACATTATCATAACCACGAATAAAAGTTCTTAGGACTTCTCTTGTCACTCCACTCTTCGTGGCATCTTCCCTCTTGAAGCTAAAAGACTTTTTTTTAACTGTTCTGTTCTAGAAGGTGACAACATTAAAGAAAGGTGTGCTAACGTGGCGACCGGGCACACTGTCATGGAGACTGAGTGAGGAGGTGAGTGACTTTCAGAGGCGGATGGAGGAAGAGGGTCTGTAGGTTTCATATCCAAGAGGTTTGTGGGCAGAATGCGTGGCTGAAGCGCTGGGCGGCTCTTGGTGAGAGAGGCGCAGTCATCCGGGATGCGTCCTGGGAAGCCCTGGCGAGGCGCCTTCCACCTGCTGGAGGAGGGGCCGGGGCGGAGCTAAGATGCGGAGGGAGGTGACGCACAAGCTACCCAGCTCGCCCGGCTCGCGGCCCCGACCCCCACCCAGGCCCAGATCGCAGTAGGCTCCTCGGGCTGCCCCTCGGTGAGTACTGGCAGGCTGGGCCTGCTGCCGTCCACCCGAGATCTGCTGCTCCTTCTCTGAGGTCGGGAGTGGGGTAGGGCGCCCTGCTGAAATCCTTGAGCTCTGGGGTCTGGGGTCAGACAAAGGATGAGTAGGTTAGGAGGTTTGGCTATAAAGGGAAAGAAGTATGGAGGGAGGAGATTAGATACTTCATCAAATCATTACGGTGTTGGCTGGGGTGGAAATGAAACAGACATCCTGCATTCAGAACAGGGAAGGGAAAGATGGAGAGGCTGGTTGGTGTCTGCCTCTGGCTTTCTGCAACAGATTTGCAGACTTTGCTGTTGCAACAAAGAGCTGTTCTCTTGATTGCTCTTTGGGAAACAAGGATTTATTTCCCAAATAATGATGGGAAGCAAAAGCCTTTTCTTTGCAGGAAAATAAATGTCTCAGAGTCATTAAAGAAAATGCACCGTTTGCTTCCTTTCCTCTTCTTCATCCCCCCGCCCGGGTAGAAGAATAATCAAAAGCAGGATTTGCATGGCTGCTGCCTGAAGCATCCGTGCAAAACGAGTTAAGCAGCTGCAGGGGAAGCTACATGGATACAGTTCCCTTGTTCTGCAAGCATATCCATAGAAGGCAACATGTAGAAAGGTTAACTCCCCAGACTAATTTTCTCCCACTCCTTCACCTGCTTTGTCTTCCCTCTCCTCTGTACTGCCTCCTCGAATTCTAATCTCTGGAACTGCACAGCAATATTACTAACATGATGACAGCAATATGGGGGTACACTCTGTGCCTGGCACCATTCTAAACCCTCTTAGGTGTATTTGCACACTTCCCCTCACAGGTACCCTATAAGGTAGATGCTTTTATTATCCCCAGTTTACAGAGGAAGCAGCTGAGGTACTTGCCCATGATCACTCATGCTGAGCAAGCACACCCCCTCTACCCTACCAGACTACAGGCCAGGGCCTGAGCTGCACCTGTTTCCATTCTCCTCAGGGTCTCAAACGCATGAGATATTTGCTAAGCTAAAAATGTTCTCTGCTGCCACTCCTAACCTTTCTGTGCTTCTTTGTCATTTGTGTCTTCCTAACTCCCTCCTGTTAGCCTTTCCTTCCCTGAGACTGGGAAAATTCAAGATGTCACTATCCCTGTCTTTCTCAAAATTGAAGCAAGTTGTGGTTTGTGTGTTTTAGTAAGAGAAAAAGAGAAGGTGAAGAGAATGGTAGTGCAGAACTTTCGGGGAGCTGCAAGGAGGATACAAAGTACAAGTGAGAACTGCCTTTCCAGCCTAGCTTTTCCAAGAGTGTAGACAGAGGGAATTGGACACCTCCAGCTGTTTTGTGTCTCTAATACCTTCCCACAATGGTGTCCTGTCTAGCATGGACACTTAAGACAAAAGCAGACCCCTAAGGATTTTTCGTTGCTGTACCTTTCCGGGTGGTACTTGAACCACAGCCTGGAGTGGTTACATGATTGTGTCATCACAGTAGTCAATTGTGGCCAACTGATCGATTTAAGTTTTGTTTTTTTGGCTTTTTTTTTTTGAGGTTTTTGGGTTTTTTTTCTGCAGGTTAAAAATGGTTTCCAGGATGGTCTTTACCATGCTTTCTGGCCTACTGTTTTGGCTGGCAGTTGGATGGACTCCAGCATTTGCTTATAACAGCCAGGCCCCTGACCGGCTCTCAGAAACAGATATCCAGAGGCTACTCCATGGTGTCATGGAGCAGTTGGGCATTGCCAGGCCACGGGTGGAGTATCCAGCTCACCAGGCCATGAATCTTGTGGGTCCACAGAGCATCGAAGGTATGTATTGTGTTCTGAAAGTCTGAAGTTTTCATTAGCATTTAAAATAATTCTTTTTTTTTTTTTTTTTGAGTTGGGGTCTCACTCTGTCACCCACGCTGGAGTGCAGTGGCAATAATTCATACATTTTTAAGAGACTCTACTCCCTCTTTGTTTTCTCTTTATTCTTATTCTACACAGTGGGTACATTCTTACATACACACACCCACATGAGAATATGTCCTGTGACAGCAGTAACCTTACCCATCTCATGCACAGCTGTTAACCCTAGCACCTAGCACAAAATCTGTACACAATAAGCACTCAATTAATATTTGTTGAATAAATGAAGGAGCATCTAGTGTTACCCCTAAAAGATTAAGAACCCAGACCAAACGTTTTTCCCCACTGCTGATCTTACGGAAATTATGTCCCCCGATAGCTAACTCTTTGAGTCAGTGCCAGCCAGTACTTGTAAAAGATTCTCAAAATCTTCATTTTTAGGAATGACTACAAGAGGTATTGACATTAAGAGTTTATGTTAAAAACTTTTAAAAATACTAAAAAATGTAACAATTGTATTGAATAATAAATTAGGAATAATTAAATTATTTCAGTGTGACAAAACCATTTCCTACCTGAATTTTTCCAAGTTTCTAAGTTTCTGGCAGCATGGTTGTAATCCTTTTACTAGAAAGCAGTACTTTGTTGTTTAATAATTTACTTGTAATGAGAATCCAGCTCCCATGAGCTGGTTATGCATCATTAGATAGGTGCCTTATTTCCATGTCTTGCTTTGTATCCTCTCTAATTCTGAATGATCACCTTCTCCACTGACGTGGAGTCCTAAAGAAGTAGCATGGTTAATTTAGGTTAAACACAAGGGAGCATATCCTTACCCATGAGAGTGTGTTCTAAGAAAAAATGTAAATTCTCTCAATCCACACACCCAGCAAGTGCTATTTATTCCCTACAAATTGATGATGCATAATTTTGCCTGAGTCTGTGATTTCCCAAAAGTGCTATCAAGGCTCTGTGAATGCCATGAATATTGTCAAGATACGGTTCTCATTTATCTTGTTTCTCACAGTTTTAAGCAGTTGAGTAAAACTAACTTTGTGAGATTGCTGCCTATTTGGGTTGACATTTGGTTTCAAAAGTGGATTGACACAAATGATTTGAATTAGCAAGCATACAAACCTAGCATAGGCTTGAATCAGAACAAATCAGACAGGGCTTCCAGTCATCCCTTTTGGGGAGAATCTAAATCCTCCTTAGCACTTGCTACCTTTTGCTTTGAGCACACCTATCCATTTTCGATCAGCTCTTTTGAGATAGGGAATATCTGCCCTTTTCAGGCAGGAAGTGCTTATTTATTCACCGAAGCTGTTGTCATGGAGAAGGTGCTGGAAGTTTCCATTACTACCTGCTGACTGATCAGCTGTGCTGGAAAAGAAACAACCACTCTGTGGGCATCAAAAGCCTTGTTTTAGTTGGAGCACTCAGTATCCAACTATTTATCACCCACTATACATACCAGGCACTATGCAAGAGACTAGGGCAGCTCTGCCCTGAAGGATTCTAGACTGGGGTTGGGGGCAGGGGTGGGGGGTGGGGGCAGTAGACATATATAAATTTATTACAATGCATTTTGACCAGTGTTTTGGTAGATGCACAAACAAGCTGCCTCTATGGAAGCAAAGAGCAGGAGTAATTTCTTCTGTTCAGGAGTGGATGACGGTGACTCTAAGGAAATGCTTCTCTGAATTAGCAGTATTTGACTTAGGTTTTGAAAGTTGAATAGGAATTCATCAGGGAACCGCAAGTGAAAAGGCATGTAGACATGAAAGAGTATGGAACAGGACAATTCAGAATTTAAAACTCTGTTTTCATTATTTCCCTTGGGGTAATGTGCTAACTGTAGCAATGTTACCTCTCCTCATCAGTGTCTGTGTAAGGGATGAATACTGACTTGTTTTCTGTTTCTTGTTTTAGTTTTCAATTACTATGTAGCAAGTTGCCCACATTTAGCAATTGAGCACACACCCATTTATTATTTCAATTTCCACTGGTCAGGAGTTTTTATGGGTTAACCACACCCTGTATTCACAGTTGGCCAGGCTGAAGTCGGTATTGACCAGAGATGCAATCCCAGTTGCAACTTGGGGTCCTCTTCCAAGCTCATTAAGGTTGTTGGCAGAATTCAGTTTCTTGCAGTTGTAGGACTGAGTTCCCTTTTTCTTAATGGCTGCCTTTTCTTGTTGGCTGGGGCCCCTCTCAGCTCTTTGAGGCCACCATCAGGTTGTAAGCCACATGTCCTCTGCATGGCAGCTTACTTCCTCAAAGCCAGAGGAAAAATATCCCTTTGGTCTGCAAATTATAATGTAATAATAGATGAAATAGTCACATGAGAGTGACTATTTTATCACCTTTGTCATATAACAAGGAAAGTGATATCCCTTTATATTCTCGGTACCTCCCCCCCCACCATTCTCCCATTCTGAAAGGCAGAGGATTATGTTCAGGTGAGAATCTTAGGAGTCATCTCAAAATTCTGCCTATTACAGCTTGGATAAAAACTACCAAAGAGAAAATCGTCTAAAGAAGTTCAGGGAAAAACAAACAAAATATGAAGCCTAGATTTTTCCCAGTCCTGGACCTTAGCATTTAATTTGTTGGGTGGTCTGATACTCATTCATGTGAGAGAATATGCCATTTTTTCTCATCCCTTTATTTGCTCTGTCTCTGCCCAGACACTCACTCATGCTAATTCCCCTGACAGACACATGGAATATCTTCCACAGCCCTTCCAATGTTTATTTTAGGGTTTTATTATGAAAGACCAATTTGGAAAAGTTTTTTTTTAATTGTTATAGAAAGAATATATATAATATAGTATTCTGTATTATATAATAATGCCATATTCTGGTATGAACTTCAACACACATTTAGCATGGTAGTTATGAGCATAAACTATTCCCAAAGATACCTGAATTCAAATGCCAACTTCATCATTTATTAGTGGTGTGTCCTTGAGCAATTACGTAAATTCTCTAAGCTCCTTCTCTATGCTTCAGAGAAGCATAAATTAAGATGACTGCACTACCTTGAAGTCACTTCTAAATGAATCATCGCCATCATCACTTTAAATAATTACTGTATGCTAAGTTTCTTACAGGCAGAGCTGTTCATTGTCCAACACATAGCTCATAGAATACAGTTTTCTGTCTTATTTTGTCTACTTTAATTAATTATGTGACCCTTGGATTTTATCAAAGCTGTATATTAGCTCTCAAATATAGGATTATAAGTGTGCATTTTAGTATGGGATATAATGCCAATATAAATTACTGTTAGGTCAGTAAAGTCATATATATCAGGTTTTCTTTTTGGTTTTTTGTTTTTTTTGAGTTGGAGTCTCACTCTGTCACCCAGACTGGAGTGCAGTGGCCGCTCCCGGCCACCGCAGCCTCGACCTGCTGGGCTCCGGTGATCCTTCCGCCCCAGCCTTCCAAGTAGCCGGAACTACAAGCATGCACTACCACGCCCGGCTGATTTCTGATTTATTGTAGAGATGAGGGCTCGCTGCCCAGGCGGGTCTCGAACCCACGGGCTCAGGCAGTCCACTCACTCAGCCTCTCAAAGGCGTGAGATTACAGGCTGAGCCACCAAGCCCGGCTTATATCAGTTTTTTAAGAGATTCACTTCTTCAATGCCATAGGCTTTCTAGTTACTGTGCCATTTTTCTGTTCCCTCTCATAGCAACTTTTTCTCACGTGCTGACTGTGCTTCTTCGCCTCTTGTTCTCTCCAGGTCCACTGTAGTTCACTGATCCACCACTTAGTCATCAAATCAACTAGTATATATTGCATGCCAGGCATTACTTTAGGCACTGAGGAAATAAACATGAAAGTTAGCGTATCTGAAACCCAAAGACCCGAGGAATGGAGGAGGAGATGATATTGGGGTAATGGTAGGAAAGGGAGGTGAAAGGTTGGGTGTGTGTGGACAGATCACATGGGTCTGATAGTCCTTTTCCTCTGAATATGTATCTGAAGTCATTGGAGGCTTTGGATAAAGTTCTGTGGCCAGCCTACTTTTGAAAAAGGTCACTCTGCCTGCTGTGTTGAAAATATACCTGGCCGGGCTCGATGGCTCTACCTGTAATCCCAGCACTTTGGGAAGCCAAGGCACTCAAGTAGATTGCCTGAGTCAGCAGGTTCGAGACCACCCGGGCAACTTGGTGAGACTTCGTCTCTACAATAAATAAAAAAAATAGCCAGGCGTGGCAGCACACACCTGTAGTTCTGGGTACTTGGAAGGCTGAGGTGGAAGGATCACCAGAGCCCAGCTGGTCGACACTGGGGTGGCCTTGAGGGTGCCACTGCACTCAAACCTAGGTGACAGAGTAAGACTCCAACTCAAAAAAAAAGAAAAAATAAAAGAAAATTTATCTGTAGGAATAAGCTGGGCATGGTGGCACACACCTGTATTCCCAGCTACTCAGGAGGCTGAGGCAGAAGGATCGCTTGAGCCCAGTAGGTCAAAGCCATGGTGAGACATGAGCATGCCACTGTACTCCAGCCTCAGTGACAGAAAGACCCCGATGCAAAAAACAAAATACTCCTGTAGAGAGCGAGGAATGGAGTCAGAATGATTCGCTGGGAGACTATTGTAATAATCCAAGTGAATGTACTAGCATATAGTAGCTTCAGAAGTGATGAGACATGGGCAGATTGTGGATATATCTCAGAGCCCACAGGATTTGCTGGTGTGTTGGAAGTAGGAACTGAAAGGCAGAGAAAAGTCAAGGGTGGCACCAAGATTTTTGGCCTGAGGAACTGCAAGAGGAGCAGTTTTCTGCAAGAAGAGAAAGTTTTCATAGGAAGATCAGAAGTTCAGCTTTGCAAAAGTCAATTTTGAGATAACTTTTAGACTGTTTTTGCCCATGCTAAATTCACCAATACTCTCTTCCTCCAGTCTACTCAATCTGTTAGCAGCATTCAGTACACTTCACCATTCCCTTTTTTAAAATTAGAAAATAGTTTATTTAAAAACTAAATTAGAAAGAGAAAGAGCAGATTTAAAGCTAATTAGAAAGAAAGAAAAAAAAGAGGAGATTCACCTCCCCAAGGTAGAGGAGGGGAGGGGGCCAAAGCCAGGAAACATGGCCTGTCCATAACTCAAAGTACACATGGCCACACCATAGTTTAACAAGACAATGGCTGCAGTGGCCTGGCAATGGCCCATTCCCTTCTTAAAATACTTTTTTTCCTTGGTTTTTGTGCCAAGATGTCAATATATACCAAGATGACACGCTTTTGGCTTCACTCTTTTCTTTTTTCCCCTTAACCATTTCTTAGTTTAATTTGAAAATTTCTCTGGCTCCTCTACTGCAGCCTTTAAATGTTAAGTTCTCCAGAGCTCAGTGCTGGGCCCCTTTCTCTTATTCTTCTCAATTCTCTGTCTAGATGATCTTATTCCTTCTGTTGACTCTGAATTCATGTCTTTGATGATGATGCCAATATTAGTGTTTTCAGTCCAAACTCTTTCTTGTATATTTATAGTCTTCCATGACCTGCTCAATTGCCATGTCTCAATCCTGATTTACCTATCCACCATCTTCCCCTGCTTATATCATTCTTTTCTGTCCAAATGAATAGTGCCACCACTCAGCCACATATGCAAGCTAAAAACCCGGAGTAATCCTGTATTTTACCCATCACACGTCATGCCCAAATTATAAGCAATTTCTTTCTTTCTTTTTTTTTTGAGTTGGAGTCTCACCCCCACACCCAGGCTGGAGTGCAGCTCATGGCCACCTCGGTGATCCTTCCGCCTTCGCCTTCCAAGTAGCTGGAACTACAGGCTGCATGCTACCACGCCTGGCTAATTTTTGATTTATTATAGAGACGAGGTGTCACCAAGTTGCCCAGGCTGGTCTCAAACCCGTAGGCTCAGGCAATCCTCTTGCCTCGGCCTCCCAAAGTACTAGAATTACAGGCTGAGCCACCGAGCCCGGCGGATTTATTTCATTTTTGTATCTAAAGTACATATGCAATTTGCCTGTCCTCTTCTCTCTAGCTATACTCCGAAGACTCTGGTCCAAGATACTGTTGTGTCTGGCATGGATTTCTGAAATTGTCTCCTAACCCGTCTTCCTGTTTGTACCCTTGGTCTTTCTTCAGTTGTTCTCTACAAGAAAGGCAGAGTTAAACTTTAAACATTTAATCAAGATCAGCGTTATCCCCATGGCTAAAATTTCATCAGTGGCTTCTCTTTGCACCCAGATTAAAAATAACCCATCTTGACAAGACCTAAAGGATATGTGGCTCCTGTCTGCTCTTCTGAGTCACACTAGTCTCCCCACCTCTAAGCTTTCACATGGCAGTTCCTCCTACTTTTTGCATAACTGTATCCTCCTATCTCAATTTCAAGGTCACCTGCCCAGAGAGTCCTGCCTGACTGCTCTGAGTAGTCCCCTATTCTCTGTTGCGGTGTCCTTTCGTTTGTTTTGTTTTTTTTAAAGTTCTGTAGCATTTTGTCGTTTATAGTCAATGTTTGTTTACTTGCATGTTGTCTATTTCCCTACTGGAATGTAAGTTCCATGAGATATCTGTTTTATTCACTGTTTTATTTGTTTATTTTTATTTTTTATTTTTGAGTTGAAGTCTCACTCTATCGCCCAGACTGGAGTGCAGTGGCTGCTCCAGGCCACTGCAGCCTCCACGTGCTGGGCTCCGGCGATCCTTCCACCTCAGCCTTCCTAGTAGCCGGAAATACAGGCACGCGCTACTATGCCCAGTTAATTTTTTGATTTATTGTAGAGATGATATCTCGCCAAGTTGCCCAGGTGGGTCTCAAACCCACGGGCTCAGGCAATCCACTCACCTCAGCCTCCCAAAGTGCGGGATTATAGGCTGAGCCACCGATCCCGACCTATTCACTGTTTTATATCCAGACACATAGTAAGCATTCAGTATTTATTTGAGGAATGAATATGTAATATCAGAGGAAAATAAATATTCTCTAGTGGTGATAAGTATGTAAATACCATTTGACACCTGGAGCTGTCAAGACTTTTCTCCTTTCATTTCAAGGAAATATTCCATTTCTATTCTGTTTTTAAAAATCTAGCTAGAAGTTCTTGTCATGAGTTCAGTGATAAGTGCTCAACAAAAATGTGTTGACCTAGACTTGACTGTGACTGTGATCACCATGGTGCAAGGTATGTGCCCTTTTATAGCGCCTACCGAGAAATAGGAGGGAATTTTTGCAGCTCTGGTACTAAACCTGCAGAGTACCAACTAGACTAGAAGTTTATTCTAGAAGACTTTTGAAACTTGGTAGCCAGGCACCTGGTTGCTAATAGCTCTAAGTGGTTGCTGGAGAGGATTGGGGGTTATTTTTTACTTCCTCATGGGCACTATAGAAACATCTTGATAAGGAGTGTTTTTTGTTGTTGTTGTTTATTTGTTTAATCAATATTTTTATTATGATATTGTGGGGTACAGTTAAGGGTTAGGTATACAAATATGCTTTGTTCAGGCACCATTGTTGATAAGAGGTATCTCCCCGTCCCCAGACAGATATTTACTACCATTAATCCCATCTCCCTTCCCCTCCCCCCCCATAGTTTCCCACCACTGTCAGTCATTTTCTTATAGTATTACGTTGGATATTCAAGGCCCACTATATGAGTGAGAATATGTGATACTCAGATCTTTGTTTCTGTGAGAGGTCACTCAGTATTATAGACTCTAGTTCCATCCAGGTTGCTGCGAAATTCATGATTTTGTTCTTTTTTATGGCTGCATAGTATTCCATCGTGTATATGTACCACATTTTTTTTAATCCAGTCCTCTTTTGATGGGCAGCATGGTTGCTTCCAGGTTCTTGCTATTGTGAACAATGCTGCGATAAACATACATGTGCAGGTATCTTCTCTGTAGAGTGATTTGAGTTCTTCAGGGTATATTCCCAGTAGGTGGATTGCGGCGTCATATGGGAAGGAGCGTTTTTTAAATGTATGAATTCTTAGTCCAAAAATAGAGACAATTAAACAGGAATCTACTTGATATCATGTGAAGAAAAGAGCACGTACTTTGACGGCAAAAGAACTGGTGTTGAGTCATGGTTATTCTATGTATTAGCTGCGTGTGATCTTGGCAATTTTTCTGAGCCTTAGTTTTCTCACATATAAAATGGGACTTCCAGCCAGCCTCAGTGCCTCAGCCTGTAATCCCAGCACTTTGGGAGGCCGAGGCGAGCGGATTGCCTTAGCCCGTGGGTTCGAGACCAGCCTGGGCAACTTGGTGGGCATGGCAGAGTGTGGCAGTAGTTCCGGCTACTTGGAAGGCTGAGGTGGAAGGATTGCTTGATCCCAGCAGGTCGAGGCTGTGGTGACCGTGAGTGTGCTAGTAGACTCCAGCCTGGGTGACAGTGAGTCTCTGACTCGAAAATAAATAAAAAATAAAGTAAAATAAGATGGGACTTCCGATCCACTCTCATATGCAATTAGTAGGTGTTATTAGTAACTGAAATGCAAGCCTTTCTCCTCTCACTTGTGGATTATGGACAGTGTGTTTTAAATCTTTAGTGGCTTGCCCCTGATGTTATTTTTGATTACTCATCAGTTAGCAATACAATTCAAATATTCTTCAGTGCACCTTGTATTTCAGCAGTGACCATCTTCCCCTAAGCCCAAAGTTGCTCACTGGTCCTTAGGACATAGCTAAATGGCTACTGTTGTTGTATATACACAGAAATAAATAAAGCCACCAGCTATCCAAGGAACCAATTCAAAGATTCATTTGCTATGAGATGAGGACTCAGGAGACAGAACTGGCTCTGCCAACTGACACTGATGTTGGCTTTGGATGCATCCAGCTGGAAAATGTGCTTTAGTTTCAGAATGTTGACAGCCTCAGGTAAAAGATGTTCAGTGCCAGCTGTTCATTTTCCCCACAGTTCTGGGCCACGAGATGTCTAACATCAGATGCTAACATTTATAAATTTCTACCTTTATGATTCAATACAAACCATATATTGAATCATAAAGGTAAAAATTTATAAATGTTAGCATTTGGTGGTTCCAATTAATTTTAAAACTATATTGCCAAACATAAAAATAACCCCAAATTCTTTTTCATAATGCTGACTTTTAGACCTCGGATCTTGCTTTTCAAAATAAGGAGAACCAATATTATTTTCTTAATAAGCTTCAGGTGGAGAAAGAGTCCTTTGTGAAATAGCCTACTTGAAGCAGATACTAAGAAGATGCTACTTGGCCAACCCTTGGCCTTGGTAAAGGAGCTGCAGTGCCTCCACCTTGCCGCAGGGTGGTAACAGTTGCTTCCCATTTGAAGGTTGGAGGGCTGAGCATAGTAAACACTGAAGATCAGTAGGGGAGCCTGGCTTTCTGGCTAGTCTCCCTCTGCAGCTGGAGAAAGTGGTGGGACTGACTCTTGACCCCATGTGTCCTGAATAAAATCTGTTTCTAGGTTATCCCCATCCTGGGGTAACAACCAATGAGAACAATGAGTTTATGGGCTATCATTGAGCAGACGGGGACCTCTAGTTTTGAACTTAAATCCTTGAAGTCCCTGAATGATTTTCAGCTTTCTGTGTTGAGCAATTACATGGATAGTAATAAGAAACTCAAAGGAAATAAGGGGAGTTTTTTGGGGGGAGTGGGACAAGATAGGGAAGATGAAACTTATGACTTATTTGTGTATATAAGATGCCCTGGGGCATCTAGGCACAGCTGTCCAGAAGGCGTCTAAATGTATGTAACACAGGAGAGAGGTCTGGATGAAGAGAAAGATTTTCGGCATCATCCCCATGCTAGTGGCGACTGATGCCATAGGAATGGATGAGGTTAGCCTGGATGAGTATCAAGAAAGAAGTACAGAGCACCTACGACTAAGGTCAGGTAAGCAAAGAAGGATCTACAAAGGAAACAGAAGCATTGGTCAGAAAGGAGAAGAAACAGAAAGATTAAGTGCAAAAACCCCCAAGGAAATCGTGTTCCATGAAGGAGCAGTGGTCACCATTGTCAGGATGAGCAGAGGGGTCACATGAAATAAGAACCACTAAGCAAAAGGGCTCACTGGGTGTAGCCACACAGAAGCTACGGGGGCTTTGGGCAGAGGTGGTTCTGGAGAGTCGGGGGAAACCCACCCTCTGGTGTACTGAGACAAGAACGAGAAACAAGGAAGAAGGCGCAGTGTGTAAATGTGTGCCCAGAATGTCAGGCAAGGGGGAGATGAGTGAGTGATAGTTGTGGAAGGACAAGGGGTAGCCAGTTTAGAGCTGAGGAAGGTTTTCATCAAGGTTGTTGTTTTAGGATGTGAGAGATTTGAACTTGTTCAGTGGAGAGGGAGAGTGGGAGACATGGGACAGGGAGCAGGCAACTGGAAAGTGGGGGGGCATGAGAATCCCAGCACAGGTGGAGGCCTGGGTCTTAGGTCTTTCCTCCATTGAGAGAAAAAGGAAAGATACAGAAGTGTGCCAGGATACAGGAAGGTTTGGGGTTTTGGCCTCAGGTATTTGCAGGCAGCCAGTACGATTTCCAACCACCTGCTCAATTTAAATAAGAATATAAGAATGACATATGATCCAGTCCTCCAAATTATTTTCCTTTGCCAGCTTGTTTGTTTCATACACCTCACTGATATGTCACTTGATATTTTAAAACTTCAGACAATACTAGTTTTAACTTTTTATGAATGCAATCTAACTACTAGTTATTTACTAATTATATTATAAACTTTTTATGTATGTTTTTTATTACTCCTATATATCTTGGAGATCAAAAGATCTGGAGTATCATCTTTGTCTGTTTAGCTTAATAGTAATAAACATTTTAGTGAGACAAAAACCTCGAGTAAAAATGGAAAATAATCTTCATGGGCTGTTGAGGAATTTGTGTAAGCATTATATATATCTTTGAAATATTACAATATAAAAAATTACTGCAGTCTTACTATGTGTACAAAAGGTGAAGTAATGTGAATGACCCCAAAATAATATGTCAAGAATCACAATTTCAAAATAGTAGGTTTAGTTATTGCAGACAATGCACATTGCACTTTAGCTAATAAGTAGAAATTATCATCATCCTTATTAGGATTGCTCTTGAATTATGTGAATTTTGAATCATACGAGATTTTCAATTTATTCCTGAAACAAAGTGCCTTAGAATGACAAAGAGGGACAAAGAAAACCAGCACAACTACTGAGATTAAGTTTACTGCATAGCAACTGCTAATGGCTGTGAAATGTTCACTTCTATATGGATCAGAGTGTGGGAAGGTCTGAACCTCAGTGTATTTTCATGAAAGTTACTAGAACCCACATGTATTAGTCAGAGGTCTCTCGAGAAACAGAACCACTAGCACATATATTTAAAAAAAGAGAGAGTTACTTAAAGGAATTGGCTCACATTATTGTGGGGGCTGGCAAGTTGGAAATTTACAGGTCAGGCTGGCATCCTGGAGACCCAGGGAAGGGTTGATGATCTTGAGTTTGAAGATAGTCTGGAGGCAGGATTTCTTCCTCTTCAAAAGACTGCAGTTTTTTTTTCTCTGAAGCTCTTCAACTGATTGGATGAGGCCACCCACATTATGGAGGGCGATCTGCTTTTCTCCAAGTCTACTGGTTCAAATGTTAATCACATCTAAGAAATATCCTTGCAGAAACATCTAAATAGGTGCTTGGCCAAGCAACTGGGCCTTACTTATAACCTAGACAGGCTGACACATAAAATTAAGTAACCCGGGCTCAGTGGCTCAGCCTGTAATCCCTCGCCTTTGGGAGGCTGAGGTGAGTGGATTGCCGAGCCTGCGGGTTTGAGACCTGCCTGGGCAACTTGGCGAGACCTCATCTCTACAATAA